>NW_012118966.1:2122775-2123940 GCF_000951035.1 Colobus angolensis palliatus | reverse complement strand
CGCGGGAAAAGTTGTTAATGAAGAACCCGGAAATACGCCATCTTGTCTCTGATGATATGGAGCTTAAGCAACAGAAGCCATGGCAATTTCCGGGCCTCACAGCTCCGGACAATTAGGAAGTGGGGCCTTTGGGAGGTGATTAGAGGATGAAGGTGGAGGCTTCATGAATGGGATTTGTGTCTTTATAAAAGGGCCTAAAGGAGCTTTTTTACCCTGCCACCATGTGAGGACACAGTGAGAAGGCACCATCTATGAACCAGAAAGCAGATGCCCTAACCAGACATTGAATATGCTGGCTCCTTGATCTTGGACTTCTCAGCCCACAGAACTGTGAGAAATAAATTTCTATTGTTTGTAAGCTACCCAGTCTATGGTACTTTCTTATAGCAGCCCAAATGGACTAACACGTTTGATATTCAATCAAATGTTCTTTGTTCAGTGTTATTTGTTCATAAAGCTCTGACCATGAGAAAACATGAAAATATTTGTGGAACACTGTCTCCCAGCACCAAAACTCATCTTCTCTCTCTTTAAAATAAAGGCATTTCCAGAACATCAATAGATGCTGGGGTAAGTAAAGGAGAGAGAGAAAAAAAATGAAAAAGGAATGAAGCTATTGTACATATGAGCAGTGCCTGGGTTCTAGTTCAATGAGCCTAAAATGCCTGTTGCTATCATGATAAGTTACATACACGTCAATGTGAACTCTCACTAACCAAGGAGAAAACTGAGATAACTATTATTATTCTCTCTCTCCTCCCCTCCCTTCTGCTCCCCTGCTTCCCTCCCTCCCTCCCTCCCGTACTTCCTTGCTTCCTTCCTTTTCTCTTTGTTCTTTCTTTCTTTTGTTCTTTCTCTTTCTTCTTTTTCTTTTTCCTTCCTTCCTTCCTTCCTTCCTTCCCTCTTTCCTTCCTTCCTTCCTTCCTTCCTCTCCTTTTTTTGCATCAGATGGTTAACAAAATAGACACAGTCTTGGAGCAAGTCTGGAGTGGCACAGAGACCATCTGTAAGCAAAGCATCATAAAAAATTATTACTTATAATTTTATTAAGATTTATGAAAGAGGAGCCCATGGTACTCTTAAGAGTGTATAATAAGAAGAAAATATTGGGCTGGGCGCGGTGGCTCAAGCCTGTAATCCCAGCACTTTGGGAGGCCGAGACGGG
>NW_012118966.1:2118433-2122690 GCF_000951035.1 Colobus angolensis palliatus | reverse complement strand
TCTCCAGAAACTTCTTGGAATAGCTAAGTGATGAGTAAGAAAGAGATAGGAAACACACACACACACACACACACACACACACACACACACACACCTGTTTATTTATGTAACAAACCTTCACATGTAGCCTCAAACCTAAAATAGAAATTTAAAAAAAAAAAAAAAAAAAAAAAAAAAAAAGAAGAAAATATCTCATTTGAAAGTGTTTTAGAGTTCCTAGACTTAGCAAATAAAAACACAGGACACCAATTAATTAGAATCTCAGATAAACAATGAACTGTTTAGTATAATTATGATTCATGCAGTATTTGGGACATAGTTATAAAAAAGTTTATTCATTGTTTATCCAAAATTCAAATTCAACTGGGCTCCTATGTGTCGGGTAGAGGAGGGGGTAGCTAAAAAGCTTACTCCTAGGAAGTGACATCTGAACTGAGACCTAAAGAATGAGTTGGTGTTATCCCAATTCAAAGGTTTGGGGATGGAAACAGAGGGTAAGGATAGGTAGACCAGGCAATCATGGTCAGACTGTAAAAAGTAAAGGGGAAAATGGCATTCAGAAAAGCCAGAAAGATTAGGCCCTGATAGGCCAGTTTAAAGATGTCAGATGTTAAAGAGACTGGGGATGGATGTTAGAACGTAGGGCCTGGGCCAGGGGCTACAGTGAGGTGCCCACTGAATTTAGGCAAGTCAATTCACTTCTCTGGGTCTCAATTTTGTCATGGGTCAAATGGATGTTCTATTATTGGAAAATGAGATAATTGAACACAAATTCTGAAGGGCTCACTGGGAAGAACACTCAAAGTTATCTAATATGAAATCCTCAAGCTACAGATGAAACTGAGACTTAGTCAAGGTATTGGCCCCAAATGATGAAAAGTGGAGAAGACTTTGGAGTCAGACAGTCTTGAGTTCAAAGTCTGGCTCTGTTGCTTGCCTGCTGGGTGACCTTAGGTAACAAGTCAACCTCTCTTTGAGCCTTTACACTTCTCCAGTGTAGAATGAGATAATATCTTCCTTCCTGAGTCGTTGTTAGGGTTTGTGACAAAATGAAGAGAATCATGGCAATGAGCCTTGGTGCTTATCCAATGATTTGCTCATGCAGATTGGTTCTCTGTTCATTGTTTTAAAGAATTTTGGAAACCTTTAGTGAGAGACTAGAAGGTGAAGGGGAAGAGAAGCAAACTGTAGCTAAAGGCACACATTATGTATGTCAAACTGACCACCAATGACTGTCCCTCCTCCCTACTTTTATAAATAGTTGATCTGTCAGTTCTGGGGACTCAGGGAAGAAATGAATTCAAACAACAGATGCCATGAGACTCTCAGGCTCTGAGGAGTCAAGAGCTCAAAAGCTGCTGTGGGAGAAAGAAAGACTGGGTGTTCAGGCGTCCCTCACTTCCCAGATAACACTTTAACAAGGTCTCCTAGAAATAATCCGATAGAAATATGTTCTATTAATTAATTAGGCAAACACTCATGAATACCTTTCATGTAGCTATTAAGCAACTTCTAATCTAGTTAGGGAAATATAGAGAAGCAAACAAATTCAACAAATACTTCTTTATTGACGGTCTCAGGAGAGTCAACTTTATTGGTGAGACTTTCACCCCTGGTAAGTGAGAAGATGGCTCTAGTGGGACCTTGGAGCATTCTTCAAAATACACAATAAGGTTATTTCTGATCTCAAACAGTGGCACTGGCTAGCCCCATTTCCTTAATCCTGCCCAGCATATACAGCTAGTTGGGCTGTAGAGCTGTTAGTGATATAATCTGTCAATTCCCTCAAATTCACTGAGAATCAATGGTAGATATTTGCTGTGGCAGGTTAGTTTTTGATAAATGTTGGTTGATTTGAATTGTTTACCTAATGGCTTCATGCCAGGTAGATGGCAAAATATTTAATATTATCTTTCATATGTTAAAAGAGCACAAGAAGTATGTGCTCATTGAGCTGTTAGTTTTTTCAGCAAAGATGGATGTGTATGAATCCATCCATAGCTGAGTCTACTCTTACTTTTGCAAAGCAACTGGCCATATTAGGAGAGAAGTTGGTGACTGAGAACAGACAGCCTAATCCTTTAACAAAGGTCATGCCTGTGACTCTAATTTCTGAATAGGGTCTAAAAATAGGAGCCCAGAATGAGCATATTATAAACATTTACAATTTGGGGTCCTATTAAATGTTTAGTTAAAATTGTTTATGGCTTAATGTCCCTAGACAGTTTGTTTTTTTTTTACTCCTCTTTTGGAAGAAAGAAGCAAATTTAAGAAAAACCTATTACTAAAGGATTAAGTGTAAGAAGGCCAACCTCCCACACTTTCTACAGTTACAGTTTGGGGCAAAGGAAACTTGTTTCTGAGGGTGTCCCTGAGGCACCAAACTTCAGAATCATTAAAGAAGGATTCAATTGTTTACAGAAAGGTGGCTTTTCCTCACAGGAAAGGGAACAGTATGTTTTAGAATTATTACCAACTACAGGGGTTGAAATGGAAATATCAGCAACTCCCAGTTAGAATATTCAATTGACTCTTACCCCTCCAGTGGTCACGAATTTCACAGCTAGATGCTCTAGGGAAGTGGAGGAAACCCTGATTTCCAGGAGTTTCCACTTTTAGGAAAAAGAAAAGACAAGCAGTGATGATAATGTCTAAAAGTCAAATAGTGTGAAGCGCAAATAATGCGAAGATGTGCATTCTTTCCACATGCTGATTTATTTTTTCTGACTTAACCACTCCACTGGTTCTTGTGAGCTATTTTAGTTTTCCAATCTGTGTTGGCAACTTCTGTGTGAATGTGCTAGACCTGCAGAGATCATCATCACAAAACCTGTTTTCTGGCCAGTTTCAAAAGGGAGTTGAACTCTGACCCGCTTCCTCTGGTTTATACCAAGCCTTTGTAACTATAAAAGCCACTTACTTGATTAAAAAGCCCATGATCCACTATTAGAAACATTATCAACAACACCGTAGAGATGATTTTTGATACAATAGATGTTGAAGTTTTGAATCATTTCTTTTTAAAATTTAAGTTCATTGTAAAATGGATTCATAATGATATAATTAGCCAGTAGTGCAAAAACCACATCTTCTAGGAAATTAACAAATTTGAGACTTGCAATTGGAAGAGAAACACCCTAATACTCTATTGCACTATTGAGGAAAAGATATCTATTATTCTTTTTCTCTCCAGAGTACTAAGACTATATAATGGTTTTGGAAAGGTTAAAGTTAAGGCTACAGATATTTTAAGTATTGTTTATATGTTTGTCTCCTCGAAATAAGTAAATTTTAAAGGCAGTGAATTTTTAAAATTTATCTCAGATCTGCAGTGTCTAACATTGTGCTTGGTACAGAAAAACTGGTAAGTAAATATCGTTACATTGTTGGAGATGATGCTATATATATTTTACTTTTTATGGAAAGGTGTTGTTTTTAATCCCTAGAAATGTTTGTGAGATGGTCCCAGTGAGAGGCATGTGTGAGTAGGGAGTGACAGGAGAGGGTTCCACCTATGGGGCAGAGATGCTAAAGGTCCTACAAATATGGAAGACAGTCCTGGTTCAGTGCCCTCATCTGTTAACGTGAAGTCTGCAATATACTCTGGCTCTCTGATGTTGCTGACAGTTCTATTCGGGCTCATTAAAAATGTCTGGAAACTATTGTCAGTGCCTATGGGATTAAAAATAGATTCAGTTATATTAGAAAGCTGCTTTTTTCAATACCTACTAAAATCCTTAGGCAAGAAATGCACTTTGATCTAGTCATTCCATATCTAAAAATTTATCCTAAAAAAACAAGTAGAGTATGGTGAAATACATATATTATTGGTAAAAGAATAGGGTAACCAACTTGTCCTGACTAGTGTGGACTTTATCCTTGGAGCAGTGTAATTTCTGCGGTGCTGGGCAAGCCCAGACCAACGTGCTATTGACCACCACACAGCAAAATCTCCCTTTTGGTGAATGAATATTTTGAGATCCTGCTTGGAAATGTGAAAAGAGTCCTCAGATTGCCTTCTCAGGGTTTAGGTAACTTCAAGACTTTGCTTTTCAGAAGACATAATATTAGTTAGGTACAGAGAACAAATTATTTGGGGGAATTAAGAGGTTGGGGGAGGCTAAATGAGGGAAGAATTTAAAGAAAGAAGTAGATCCAGAGGTTATAGCCAAGGAAAAAACTTCATTGATATGAAGTTTCTTTCTTTCTTCTTCTTTTTTTTTTTTTCTATAACTTCATAATAAAATTACTCCGAAT
>NW_012118966.1:2091450-2118122 GCF_000951035.1 Colobus angolensis palliatus | reverse complement strand
ACCTTAAAGTTTCTTTTTCTTCTTCTCATAATATCTTCCTGCTGATATTTAAAATTTGATGGATTAAACAGACGTTTAGATACAGGAAAAGAGTGAAGGAGTCAACAGGAAAATAAATCTCAGCTCCACCCTACCACCCTCCTCTGCCAAATTCTAAAATAGAATATAGGGAGAAAAATAGAAAATACAAGAAAGAGAGAGATTTGTAATACATATTATTGATCTTAGATTTGTATTCAGAATTTAAAAAGGAAGAAAAAGGCCCACTATAAATTGGTAATAAGTCAAACAAAATGATGGAAATACAAGCGAGAAAAGTGAAAGGGGAAATCATATGATAAGCAATATTGATGATAAGTAAACACAGAAGAAATTCAACTTCACCGGCCGGGCGCGGTGGCTCAAGCCTGTAATCCCAGCACTTTGGGAGGCCGAGACAGGCGGATCACAAGGTCAGGAGATCTAGACCATCCTGGCTAACACGGTGAAACCCCGTCTCTACTAAAAAATACAAAAAACTAGCCGGGCGAGGTGGCGGGCGCCTGTAGTCCCAGCTACTCAGGAGGCTGAGGCAGGAGAATGGTGTGAACCTGGGAGGCGGAGCGTGCAGTGAGCTGAGGTCTGGCCACTGCACTCCAGCCCGGGCGACAGAGTGAGACTCCGTCTCAAAAAAAAAAAAAAAAAATTCAACTTCACCAGGAAAATGGAAATACAAATTAAAGCCATTTTTATGTTGACATAACATTTTATACCCAGCAGACTGTTTTTTTAAATTCATACAATATTAAGCCTTGACAAGGATAGAGATCAATGGGACCTTATATTCTAATGGTGGAAGTATTGGTTCGTTCAACCACTGTGGAGAGCAATTTAACAGTATTTCCCATATGATATACTATGACCCAGCAAATCCTCTGCTAGGTGTATTTCCAAGGATACTCTTGCACATTGCATAAGGAGGTAGGGATAAGGATTTGTATTGCAATATTGTTTTTAACAGGAGAAAAATTGGGAAGCAGTATCTTGTTTATGGTTAAGTTAAAACCCCTATGATGATGTTTTGCTCCATTAGAGGGACATTGACTAGTGCTGCTTCTCACGTTTTCTTCTCCAGAGGAGGAAGAGTAAATTATTTGTGAGTTTGACGTAAGGAAATGAACCTGCATGGCTTGGCTTCTTTCTCTCTCTTTCTTAGGAGAGTTCCTCCATGCCTGAAGTGCATGCAATGCTCTGCTTCCTTCCAGAAGAATTATAGGGGCTAGTCCTGCCCTGTTGGTGTGGGGAGGACTGCCTTAGGTGACCTCAGCCTATGTCTTAGGTTCTAGGGTTCAGAATTAGGAAGCCCATTTGCCCACACATGTAAGTCATATTTTTCAGTTCAGTTTCACCAGTAAAAAGATGATATTCTGATGTCTATCCACTATCCTGCTTTGTCTCATTTCTTAAATGGGTTAGTGTAGATGTATGCTATTTATTGGACCTCTTGAATCCCAAGATTGAGAAATAAGAAATATAATTTGTGAAAATAGAGAACATATGGAATAAAGAGGCTTTCAGTGTGAGCAGGGTGGATAGGTCTATGCTTTGATGATATTATGCTAGGCTATGGCTGAGGAGGGGGTGGATTTTTACCTTAGTGGGTTTCTTAATGTATCTTTGTCCACATGAGTGTGACTGATTTTAGAAAGGCAGGACTGCACAGAAGGTCTTAAACATACATCATCTGGTCCTGACCTCCCTTCTTTTAGCAAAAGCAACCGCTCAGCAGGTTTCAGCAAGGGCACTGGCCAAGGTGACATCTTAATCAAATCGTGGGACCTCGAAAATGCACACTGCTCCATCTTGACCTCATCCTACATCTGGACCAAGTATTGGAGGTCAGGCTGAGGCAGGATTAAATCTTTAAGCCATTATTGACAGAACATGACTGGCTGATTTTAAGCTATAAGGCATTACCGAGTTCCACATAAATTATCGAACACTAGCAGAGGTTCTAGTTTTACACTTTTAGAAGTAGGCCTACATATGTAGCTCTAGGTTGCTGTCTCAAATTCTATTTTGCTTTCAAGCAAAATGAATAAAATGTAGAGAACTTGAGGGAAACTAGTCTCGGGTATCTTGGCTATATGGCTTGTCATGGGTGAAAGGGCCACCCAATTGTGTGCTAAGGCCAGCTTGCATCAGCTCATGCAAGCAGATTGTTAAATCCTCAGTAATTTCGTGAGGTGGTTAATGACATAATGGTAGCTTGAAACTGACAACTCTGAGAATTTTTACACGACTGAAATCAGTAAACCCTGCAAATCAGGGTTCTTCTCCCTGCCGGACAGTTGTTCAACATTTTTCATCATGTTTTCATATTGGCTTTGGGCTTGAAAATAACATAAGTTCAGACCAGAATTGAAACCCAACCTCTGGTAGATGTTATTACTTTTAAACAAAAGACGGATCAGGGCACCAAAAAAGAGAGGCCATTTTGAGGGAATTTAAGTAAAGAACTCAAGGAAATTATTGCTGACTAAATAGGAAGACAACCACAGAATTTCATGCTGAGAGTAGATTATTAGTTTGGTTTGATTAGGAATTCAAGGGTAAATTGGAGAGGCTTGAGACACATGGCATAGTAAAACACACACACACACACACACACACACAGACATATATAAACTGAAAGATAGGGTGACTTAGCTAGAAGAGGAGAAATTCCTTTAGGAAAACACTGGAGACCCTAGGAAATAGTCTTGCTTTTGTAAAATGGACAATGAAAATGTTAAGGACAGGGCATATAAAAATATTAAGGAAAATGGAGATGAATTCCAAACCAAGTGCTCATGGAAGGCATTAGAAGAGAAGGACGGCACTGCCCTGGCAGAAGCTTTGACTGGGGACCAAAAAAGGAAGGCAAAATTTTAGAAAGCAAACTGGAATGATTGCCTCAGGGAAGGCCAGGTTTGGGAAACTGTTGAGACATAACTTTTTAATTTTATATAGGAAAAGCAACTGGCCATGGTCTTGTCTTTTATACTGAGGCAAGTGAGATGTTGCCTTGGGGAATTTAAAAATTGGATTCCCTTAAAGATTGAAACAGCTCTGCATCTACAGTGGTGGCAGGAAAATCTGGACAAATTTCAAAGGAGAAAATAAAGATTAGCATCATACTAAAAGAATGCCTGGGAGAGTCTGAAGGTGCCAGGTTCTACGGATGGAGAATATAGGAATTGCTTATTCTGAGAGTAAACATTCCTGAGAAAATCAGGGGTCTAAAATGCTAACGGAAGGCAGAACACAGAGGAAATATTAAAGGTTCAATAGGCAGTGCAGTGAGTTGAGGCCAGCCCTGGTTAAAGGTAAAGTTTAGCTAAAGGAGCTCAGCGTCATCAACCAAGGAAGGTGAAGGTGAGGAAGGTTTGTTTGAGCAATAGGTACTTAAACTCAAAGTTTGATTTCTGGCCCAGACATTCTGTTTTCAAATACATTCCTCCAGGTTTTGGTTTGCATTTCTTTAAAAATAAGAGGTATGAAACCAGTTTCTTCTTAATTGTCAAAAAGACATTTACAGTGAGCAAAATCATAGTACTTCATGAGGTAGAGAAGGAAAGAGAGAAAATTAAGCACGAGAGATGGTTAGAACCTTCCTAAAAGACATACAATTACAATGGAATGAAATCAAACATTAGAGGATTAATTCACTTGTACAGGGCACACAGGCGGGCACGTGTGCGCGTGCACACACACACACACACACACACACTCCCCTGAGGAGCATTTGAGTTATTGGACTTTATTATGGCCCTAGGGGCACAACTTCAGAAAACAACTATAGCTTCCTTTCAGGAATCTGCTGAGGGCAAATTCTCTGGAGCAGTGAATTTAGAGAGTTGGGGAAAAGCCTCCCTAGGAGGCCAATGTTACAGGCTTACGCAATTCTACAGCAAGCAACACTAGAAAACCTCTGAGGGCACTGGGATGGATGTGTCTGCTCACCAGAACGAGCAGTTGGATATTCTGGGCAGGAAAAAAGGCATCTCAAAGTGGATTCATAGGCTGCCACCATTAAAATTTCCAAACATTGCAAGAAGGATGCAATATCTTAAATGCCACAGTCTGAGTGACAAAACGATAAGCATAAATGAATTTTCCCGGCCAAGCCTCCCACCCCAGATACTCAAAAATGGCAAATACGTAGACCTACATGAACCATTTGCTAGGAGATCTTTCCCGCTTGATTTTAAATTCACAATTTGTAGACACTAAACATCTGGCATAGATATATTAGCATTCTGATGAAGTTGAAACCAAGTTTTTCTCTCTATTTTTTTTAACTCAGGTACCATTGGGGTTTGCTATGATGTGTGACACTAAAAATAGTCAGTTTGGAGGAACATAATTTTGCCCGCGATAAATAATTTAGCAGATACTATTTTTTCTTATATCTTTTAGGTGTTAAACAGGTGCTGGGATAATATTACATGTCCTATTAATCTTGTAGGTCATTTAATAAGTGAGACATGTTATTGAAATTATGCATATTTTGAGACCTTGAAAGCACTAAATTAGTTCTAAGAGTGCAGCCCAAGATGTAACTTCTGAAAGACTAAATTCTTCTGTGCCGCTAAGAACCCCTTTAGCTGGTAGAATGAATAGAATTAAGAAATTAGAGAGGCTGCCCTTTAAACTCTCCTTTTTCATTTATTTCTGAAGGGGTGGCCTAACCCTTCAGAACTACCAGAACCCCCAGAAACTACCCTACCCGTGGGCGTTTCTCATTAGGTGGAACGAGAGACTTGAGAAAAGAAATGAGACACAGAGACAAAGTACAGAGAAAGAAAAAGTGGGCCCAGGGGACCGGCGCTCAGCATACAGAGGACCCACGCAGGTACCGGTCTCTGAGTTCCCTCAGTATTTATTGATCATTATCTTTACCATCTTAGAAAAAGGGAAGTGGCAGGATGTAGGGAGAAGGTCAGCAGTAGGACATCTGAATAAAGATCTCTGTGACATGAATAAGTGTAAGGAAAAGTGCTGTGCCTTGATATGCATATGCAAACATCTCCATAAACCTTTTTAGTGCATAAAGAGCAGCATTGATGCTAGCATGTCCCACCTTCAGCCCTAAGGCGGTTTTCTCCTTTCTTGGTAAACAGAACATACAATCGGGTTTTACACCAAGATGTTCCATTGCCCAGGGACAGGCAGGAGACAGATGCTTTTCTCTATTTCAACTGCCAAGAGGTCTTCTTTCCTCTTATACTAGTCCTCCTCAGCACAGACCCTTCACAGGTGTCAGGCCGGAGGACGATCAGGTCTTTCCCTTCCCACGAGGCCGTATTTCAGACTCTCACATGGGGAAAAACCTTGGACAATACCTAGCTTTCCTAGGCAGAGGTCCGTGACCTTTGGCAGTGTACGTGTCCCTGGGTACTTGAGATTGAGAGAATGGTGATGACTTTTCACAAGCATACTGCCTTCAGACACTTGTTTAACAAAGCACACCCTGCATAGCCCAAAATCGGTTAAACCTTGAGTCACCACAGCACATGTCTCTTGCAAGGACAAGGTTGGAGATAGGGTCACAGATTAACAGTATCTCAAATACAGAACAAAATACAGTCTCTTATGTCTACTTCTTTCTATATAGACACAGTAACAGTCTGATCTCTCTTTTCCCCACAACTTCAACTTCAAGTCACAATGGCAAAATAATTAGATTTTTGACAGTGATATCTTTAATCTTTAAATATTAATTTCTCATGAGTCATATTGAACAATGATGCTAGACAAAATTTGAAATGGGAAATAGATAAAGAGTGAATTTCAGCATTGATATGGAGTGGACTTGGAGCTAACATAACTAGTTTACCACTCTGACATGTTCAGAACCTTTTGAGAGTTTATTCTACACTTGACTTTGGAGGGTGCTCTCTATATTAGCAGTGGTTCCAGGAAGAACCCAAAGGAGTAATGGCTGGTGTTAGGAAAGAGGCCTTGTAAATGAAACTAGTAGGCCTCACAAAACCTAAAAAGTTAGCACCAGGTGGCCCTAGATAGGGTCAAATGAAACTAGTAGGCCTCACAAAACCTAAAAAGTTAGCACCAGGTGGCCCTAGATAGGGTCCCACCCTGCCTAGATAGGGTCTCACCCTGCCTCAAAGTTCCCGGAATTATCAACTCCAGGAAAGAACCTCATAAGGTCCTGCTCTAACCAATTAAACCAAGACCCCTTGCTCAGGCTATAGCTAGACCCAATCATTTTACGCCTTAAGCTTTGTTTGAATTTCGCGCCATAAGCTGTGTTTGAACTTGTGTTAGCATATATAAACAGCCTGTAACAAGCAGTCGGGGTCCCAGGACCAAATTAGAGCTTGGGACCCTAGCGCGCTAGTAATAAATAACTCTCTGCTGTGAACCTCGTGTCGGTGATCCTTCGCGACGACCCCTGCCCAGGAGGGAATCGAGAGTTCGGTTCCAACATAAACATAGCAACGGGGCTACCATAATAGAATGATCTTCTCCTTGTCTGATTTTACTTTTAATGGTTAAACCCAGTAGATTAAGATAAAAACTGGAAACTGTCAGTAAGAACATTTTTTTTTTTTTTTTCTGCTCACGATGCTTCATTTCCATCCACCCTCACTCACTCCTCCCTATAAGGAGAGAATAACCTGACTATTGACTTGGCATCTGGAACTGGTCAAGCAAATCTGGGAATTGACACTGCTCCCAATTGCTCTCAAGATTATGGGCCATACGAATCGTAGTCATGAAAATCTTTTCCCCATGAATGAAGCTTGTGTCGGTCCAGTACTGACTGTGAGTAAGTCAGCCTAATTCCGGAGTTCAGTATTATGAAACCCACTTCTCTGCCAGATGTAAGCTACATTCCCTGATACCAGCCTTGTAGGTTATAACAGTAATATTTGGATTCTTCATCTGTGAATTTCTAGTTTCATTTGAGATGGAAATATTCCATACTGCTGATGTTGTCTTTTAAGTGGAACTATCTGCATTTGTATAACCTTCCTGACCTCTCTATATCCCCTCACTTAGCACTTGGAGAGGTGAAGTGACTTGCCTTATGGGTGATTTTGAAAAAAGAAACCAGGAGTGTCTTCATCTCTTCTTCCACTTTGAAGAGGTCTGACAACTACTCTTGGCCATGTCATGAAGTTAGTGGTAAAGGCTTTCCCTTCTTATAGGAAAGGTCTGCCCCAACTTACACTATGTATTTTTATGTTATTTTAGAATATTCAATTCTGTTGTAGAAGATAAGAAATACAGGGATTGATGAAACTCACTTAATATGTTTAATTATATATAAGATAGTGACCTATAAGATGACAGACATGTATAAAGTCATTAGAGCATAGGAGTGCTAAACACAGATAAAAAGGAAAGAAAAATGAAAAGGATCTAAATATTTATAATTCATTAAATAGATATGAGGCACTGAAGCACCTAATATTGATGATATGCATGAAGCAGCAGTCAGTAGTCATGAGGTCTTAAATTGGTGGTCCATTCTGGCCCTACAAGTTCTCTGCCCAGGAAAAGCAATTAAAAATTTATAGTTGCTTATCAGGTTAATTGCCCCTGGGTCTCTTCAACAGAGCAAGAATATATGTTGGCTCAGCCACCTTTTATCTGAAGACCCCCTTGCCAAAATTCAACTCTGGTCCTCACAACCTTATCATCAGGAGGGAAGACTGGTGCCACAGAGACACAGGATTCAGGTAGCATGGTCCCTTTATCTTGCTTGTACCTTATCCTAACTGTATTAACTCATGCCATATCTTTCCCTTTTCTTCTTACTATGTTTTATATTGATTTAGTAAGCCATGTGATTTGAGCATCTTAACTTGGCCAGTACACTTCTCTATTCTACGACCTCTGGAATAGCTTGCCTTGTGGTGTACTTAGAAGCCACCATTTATAAATGTAATTTCCCACATGCTTAGACTGATTTTGTATTGGTTCTACATTACAAGAGAAGACGGGTTTACTAGAATTTTATATCTCATCCACCAGTAGATGAACAGATAAAGTATGACTTATCCCTAGACTGAGTGCAATACAATTATTAAAATGGCTAAAATTTATTTAATGTAACAATAGGAACAAGTGTAAAAAATGCAACATCAAATTTAAAAAATTAATTACTGAAAGATATACACAATGCAGTCATTTATATAAATGTTAAAAACCTACAAGTTACTAACTGTGGCTTAGAATCCAGTCTACCTAGCCAGGCGCAGTGACTCACATCTGTAATCCCACCACTTTGGGAGGCCGAGGCGGGTGGATCACGAGGTCAGGAGATCGAGACCATCCTGACTAACATGGTGAAACCCCGTCTCTATTAAAAATACAAAAAGGGCGTGGTGGCGGGCGCCTGTAGTCCCAGTTACTCTGGAGGCTGAGGCAGGAGAATGGCGTGAACCCAGGAGGCGGAGCTTGCAGTGAGCTGAGATCGTGCCACTGCACTCCAGCCTGGGCAACAGAGTGAGACTCTGTCTCAAAAAAAAAAAAAAAAAAAAAAAAGAATCCAGTCTACCCTTCTCTCTTCCAACGAGAGAAGAGCCCATTGCTCAAGATTCAGCAGTGGTGTACAGTCATACTGGTAGACATTATCCAGCTTCCCTTGAAGCTAGGTACAGCCATGAGTCAAATTCTGCCCTATATGATGTGAATGGAATTATGTGTACAACTTCAATATTATAGCCATAAATGTGAAAGGGGACTGCACTTCCACCCTCCCTCTCTTTTCCCTTTCCAATGGCTAGAATGCAAGAATGCCAGCTTCAGCTATGAAGACACCCAAGGTCATGAGGCAGCAACAAGAGAGGAAACCTAGATCTTGGTTAACCTTGTGGGTAAAGACATCTGCCCTGAATTGCTAGCCTATCACTGGACTCCATGAGCCATGGAATTTTTGAACCATTATATTTTGGGATTTCTTTGTTATAGAAACTTAATGTGCATCCTAATTAATATAACACAAAATGATACATTTATTTTAGATTAATATGCAATAAAATAAACATTTATGGGATGATGTACACCAATTAGAGGGTCATGGTTCACTCTGTGGAAGGAGAGAGTAAAAGGGATGGGATAATGCAGAGGTGGGTGATCTATAACTAGTAAGATGAATGCACAAAGTAATAAAAATCCAGACTCATTCTTTTTTCCTTGCTCACTCACTACATGTCACTTCCTTCCTCAAGGTCACAAGATGTTTGCTGGAATCCAGCCATCACATTCATATTCCAAGGAGAAAGCAATACAATGGAGGAGAGAAAAACTCATGCCAAATTAAGGTCACTTAAAGAGATTTTATGTAAATCCCACCCAAAAACATCTGCTTACATCTCTCCGTAGTCATGCCCTCTCTATTTTATGCTTCATGTTATAGTTAAAGCGACCCAGTGTTTTATGCATCAATAACTCCTCCAGCCTCAGAATTCAGTTCAGACCTTAAATTGGCAAATTAAGTCCTTCATGATCCAGCTATTATCCCTCCAGCTCCATCTTCTATACCTCCCTGCTTGTAGGCAATGTTCCAGACAGATCAAATGCTTTCAGTTCTTGAAAATTGCTACAATCTCTCTTGTTCCTTTGCCTTGGCAACTACATCTCCTTCTATTTGGAATGTTCTTTCTTCACTTAACTAACTCACTTTTTTTTGTTTAAGACTACCTGCCATATGCCTTTTGGACACTGAAAAGTATTCCTGATGCCTGGTCTGGAACAGATATGCTACAAATAAACTTTGAAGCCCTTCTACATATATCTATTATATATAACATTTATCACATGCATTAAAATTGTTTGTCTATTTCTTCTATTAAATAACTCCTTAAATGCAGAAATTTTCTTTTATTTCTGGTGCTTGACATGCATGAGTTGTTTAATAAATAGAGTAAGTATATAATTTGCTATCTAAACTAGGATGCAATCATTCTGTTGGCACAACAGGTGTAAGATGGGCAAACTGGGGCATATGATCTTCTTATCAATAAATGTTTGGATAATACATTATCGAAGTACATACACCATTGTATTAGAATTTAAGAAATCTGGCTCTGTTATTAGACTTTCACTTTCCTAGTGATTTCAACACCAAGCATGGCTCATGGCACACCATAAGTGCTTCACCAGTGTTGAATAAGACAGCAAGTACCTACTACTACCACTTACCACCTGTACAACTTCATGTGGGACACAGAATTCACCCTTTATGTACTTGAGATAATTTGTGGAGATTGAGATTGATGATTCAAATAAGAAAAAGAGCACTTTCCATTGAGAGTACAAGAAAATACTTTCATAGAAGAGGTAGTCTGAACCATTGACTTTTACTCATATATGACTGCTTTTCTTGAGGAGGTTCTTTGCCTCTTGTCTACTTAAAACTTGTGAAATTCTGCAATCTTTGAAGTTCATCATAAATAATTCATCCCCCAAAACTTCTTCATGTGTTGGTCTTATCAGAGGATATGGTTACTGTGAGCAGTATTGAGACATTGTGTACACCAGAAAATGTGATTTGGAACATCTTTGAGTAGGAGGACAGAAATACCAGAATTACTTCATTCCTGCACATTGCTTGGCTACAAATTCAGCTCAGTCAGTTCACTTTCAAGAGAATATTTCTTAGTTTTCCTTCCTTTAATGTCCCAGTGTTGTTGTTATACTAGTCACGTTTAGGAAGAGTTTTTTTTCCCCTCTTGTGTAGGAGTCTTCTGCCCACAGGCCCATGTTGTGTTAAAATTAAGAAACACTGATGGAGTGATGAAAAGCAAATGCTTAGATGATTCTCAGAGATCTTTGCCTAAGTGCTGAATTTAAAACAGTCACTTGCAGACACACTCATTATCTACTAGCTATTTCAAGTTTCTGAAGCACAATTAAATTTAGTTAAAATTATGAACTTGTTGGTACATATTTATTTCTAAACACATATAATCAGGCAAGAGTGTTAACATTTAGTCATGGTCTAAGGAATGTAGGGCTTTGGCAGCTGGGTTTTTGAGATGTTTAGGTATGTGGATAGAAGGATGGTGAGCTTACTCTTGGTACAGCATTCCAAGTTTCCATCTACTTGCTCAACAATAACTCAGTTAGAGAAGTTTCAATGTATACTTATCAACAAAATAAACTTGTAGCATCTACTTCTTTTCAGGAGGCTTCAAAACCAGTCAGAAACTGGCCGGGTGTGGTGGCTCATGCCTGTAATCCCAGAATTTTGGGAGGCCGAGGTGGGCAGATCACCTGAGGTCAGGAGTTTGAGACCAGCTGGGCCAAGATCGTGAAACCCTGTCTCTACTAAAAATACAAAAAATTAGCCAGGCGTGGTGGCAGATGCCTGTAATCCCAGCTACTCAGGAGGCTGAAGCCAAGGCAGGAGAATCCCTTGAACCTGGGAGGCGGAGGTTGCAGTGAGCCGAGATTGCACCACTGTACCCCAGCCTGGGCAACAAAAGCAAAACTTCATCTCAAGAAAACAAAAACACAAGAACCAAAAAAACCAAAGCAGTCAGAAACTAAAACAAACCCCTACGAAAATTCTCTAGGAGGACTGAATCATAAGATTCCCAGTTTTCGAGCACAGAGGTTGCAGTTTGTCTTTGCACAAAGAACCAAATTCTTCCGGACAACACCAAAGGAATCTGAGCTAATTATTCCCCACTGCATATTCACGACCAAAGACAATTAGACCTAAGAAGGGTTATATATTAGAAAGAGACTTACATCTATCACTAAATAGGGAAACTTGAGTAATTAATTTACTTCTTCTTTTCATGGCTTCGTTCTCCTCAGTAATAAACCTAAAGTAAGTTATCTACAATTTTAATTGCAAAAATATGATTCTATGAATTCAAGGCATGAAAAATCAAGAGACAAGTACATCTCTTGACCACTAGTCGTCCTTCTTGTGTAGAAAATGAGGGTACTTCTTGTTACTCTTCTTAAGCAGAAAATGAGGATATTTGAGGTGCTCTTAGTTTAGTTGGTCATATGTGAAAAATAGAAGACATTATGCCTTCAGAATGCTTGGTCTTTGTTTTCCTGTTATCATCATATTTATTCTGGGTGTTCTTTGTGTAGAGACCCAGAGCTCTGTATTATAAAGGTGATATTTTTGGATAAGCTATTGATGGAGTTGCAATATATGAGGCCATTAACTATTTTCCTCAGAGGAGGGAGCTTTCATTTGGATCCACCTGAATGGCCATGGATCCTAGGTAGGCAGTTGACATATGGGAGTCTATAGCTTTCAAGGAGAGGAGTTTGAAAAATGCTGCATTTACTTGAGGATGCATGTGTCCACCTTTCTGGGCATAAGGGCAGGAGGAAACTACGAAAAGAAAGGGCTAGACATCTACTTGTATGTTTAGCTGCCTGTAGGGGTAAGGGCTGACTCTTGCATTTATGGCACTGTAAATGTTAACACCCCAAATTGACTTCTGGAAAAATGAATGACAGACACATTAAATAAGGGGCTTTATCCCAATGTGTATTTTCAGATACAAAGGATTCCTCAATTCCTAGCAGCAAAAATGACTTGTGTTTTTCTGAATCAGGATGAAGCCAAAAGCAACTCAAATTCACATAAAAACACAACTTAAATGTACCACATGTATGCTTGGATTAAAAGAATGTCATTGGATGGGAATGTGTGTTTTCTAAAATTTATAGTTGAAACATTGAAAGTATGTGGAGATTCATTATTATCACTTTAAATCTCGGACCATCCAAGTTAAAATAAAGTCAAATTGGCAGGTAACCTTTTTTATGTCACATTAGCTTATAGTAATGGCTATGTTACTGTAGTTACAGTAATATGTGTAGTATATATAGCACTAGATAGATAGATAGATAGATAGATAGATAGATAGATAGATAGATAGATAGACAGATGGAGTCTCACTCTGTCACCCAGGCTGGAGTTCAGTGGCGTGATTTTGGCTCACTGCAACTTCTGCCTCCTGGGTTCAAGTGATTCTCTTGCCTCAGCCTCCTGAGTAGCTGGGACTACTCAGCTACTCAGCTACTTATTGTATTTTTAGTAGAGGTGGGGTTTCACCATATTGGTCAGGCTGGTCTCAAACTCTTGACCTTGTGATCCACCAGCCTCGACCTTCCAAAGTGCTAGGATTATAGGCGTGAGCCACCATGCCCGGACAATATATATTTTTATATATAGTACATATATGGTGTTAGTTATGTATATAGTATATAAAACTACATTTATACTATATGTAATTCTATAAATAATATAATATATAGTATATATAATAGACTATATTTGTTATATTAATAGTATAATATGTATTATACATATAACTATTAATACACAATACTATATACCTCTATAACATAAATCTATACTATATATCTATATAAATATTACTAGCATATATACATTTGTTAGGGTATATTATATAATACATATTATATGTCATTACATATTATGTATTACATTACTATAATATTATAATAGTTGTAGTAACAATAGTGTCAGGCATTTATTGGGTTTACTTTGCACTGGGCACCATGATTAGTGTTTTACTAAGTTGATCCATGTAATACTCATGTGAGCCTATAAGGTATAATTATTATTTCCATTTTGCCCATTATGAACCCAAGGACGAGAGAGGAGCCCAAGAACACATAACTACTATGGAGTAGAGCTAGTATTTGAATTCATACCCAAACTCCAACCATTGCACTCCACTGCTAAAGGCTTATCAATGACTATAAAGATGGAAGAAAAATTTAAAATTAATCAATGTTATTTCTTGTTAGATTTTAATTGACTAGATCTTTGTTTTGTATTGACTATAGAATTTAGTTTAAAAGTCATACTTGCTGAGACTAGCTTCTTGTTAGAAAATATCATTTGTGAAAATTGGGCTAAATTGTGAAATTCAAACACAGTATTTTTCAGAGAATGGACTTAAGGGAACTTTTACTCATGCAAGCTAACAATTACTCTTAGTAGTTCAGAAGCACTGGTGTCAGGAATGATGAGAAATCTGGTTTTATGGTCTAATCTTTTAGAGATCTCAGTTGGGTAGTGGAAGGAGAGGACAGAGAATCTTGTTTGTTAAAGCCTTTTCTGTTTGGTTGATTGTCTATTTGTGAACTCAAATTATTTGACAAAATGTTTTAGTTCCTCTGGGAAGGAGAAGAACTTACGATACCTGGACAGTGCTTTCCTGTGTTCTGTTTTTTCTTTTGATCCATGGCTGAGGTTGTAGAATGAAAGCTGCAAGCTTTCTGTGTGTCTATGTGACTGTATTTGAGAAAAGTCTTTTGACAGATTCTATTTTTCAAAAAATGACTACCACTATGTCTTCCATCCAACATGTTATTACATCATGACTTTGATACTCTTCACATTAAGAGGCAAGATCTATGTTCTATACTCTTAATTTTGAGCAGATTTTGCACTCAGGTATAAGTGGCACTGTGGAATTTCTGAATGTAGGTCATAAAAGACAATACAGTTGTTCTCATGCTTGGGACCAATCACTATGCTGGGGGAAGCCCAAGCCACTCATATAGACAGATCCACATGGAGAAGAACCAAGGCCCCAGCTCTCAGCCCTCATTGAGGTCACAGCCAACAGCCAGCAACCAACACTAACTTCTCAGTCATGTGAGTGAGATCTCTTAGAAGTGGATCCTCCATACTTCAGTTAAGCCACCACAAATGACAATGCATGGAACCTTCCCTGCCAAATTAGTATTTGTAATGCAAATAAATGATAGTTGATGTCTCTAGCTACCAAAACTGGAACCCATTTCATCATGTGAATGTGAAATATTTTTTATTGCTAGAGGATAGTAATACATTAAACCATAGAGTTTCTCAATACAGGAACTCTGTTCTGATTGGTTGATAGAGATTCATGAATACACACACACACACATATATATAATATGACATACCTAAAGTCTCCATGTTTTATATACTTATGTTTTACATTTTAATCAATAGTCTAAGTTCAAATAATTAAGATATTTGTACCAAAGCTGGTTTCATAATTTAAAATACAAGCTATATGTCTTTTTCCTGACTTTATTAACACAGAGCATAATACCAGTCTACATTGTATTCTGTGTAACATTTGGGGGTTTTTTTGTTTGTTTGTTGGAATCAACCTTATCAATGATTTTATGTGTGGCTTTTGAGGTTTTTTTTTTAAGTTCTGGGGTACATTTGTACGTTTGTTACATAGGTAAACATGTGCCATGGTGATTTGCTGCACCTATCAAGCCATCACCTAGGCATTAAGCCCAGAATGCATCAGCTATTTTTCCTGATGCTCTCCCTCCCTGCACACCTGCCCCCCCAGGACCCAGTGTGTATTGTTACCTTTCCTGTGTCTAACATTGGGGTTTTAAAAATTTAGTTAATCTGAACTCTTTATGTTCTTAAACTATTTTACCAATCAGATAAGCCTACATTACTTCTACACAATGTGTAAAATTAAGTAAAATGTAAAATTATGTGTTCAACTAAATTGAGTTATATTTTGACAAATGTTTTTACATAAATGATAATTGGGTTCTGCAGTGCATCAGCTTAAACATAATTTCCAAAATATATAATTAATTTTAAATTATTAAACTGAAATTAGATAAAATTAATTAATCTTGGAAAACTTGTAAGATAGAATACTAAAACATTGGTAACCAAACATTGTTTACATGTATTATACATATGTAAACACACAGACACACATACATATATATCATTTTGCTCCTTATCTATATATTTTATAGAGTTGCCGTATGTTTGAATCACATTAACAAATGTATTTTTTTTTCCACTTTAAGAGAGTGTGGGCCAGGCGCGGTGGCTCAAGCCTGTAATCCCAGCACTTTGGGAGGCCGAGACGGGCAGATCACGAGGTCAGGAGATCGAGACCATCCTGGCTAACATGGTGAAACCCCATCTCTATTAAAAAATACAAAAAACTAGCCGGGCGAGGTGTCGGGCGCCTGTAGTCCCACCTACTCCGGAGGCTGAGGCAGAAGAATGGCGCAAGCCTGGGAGGCGGAGCTTGCAGTGAGCTGAGATCCGGCCACTGCACTCCAGCCCGGGTGACAGCGCGAGAGTCTGTGTCTCAAAAAAAAAAAAAAAAAAAAAAAAAAGAGTGTGAAAGGAATTGTCACTGCTGGGAGTGGTATTGTACCATCTCAACAGAGATCCTTACTCTTCTCTATTCATGAGCTCTGTTAGTATACTAACATGCTTGTGTGTGACACACGGTTATCAATTCTTTCCTGTCTCCTAGTTCTCTCTGTGAAAAAGTAGTCTGTCAATCTAGTTAAAAAGTATAATTAATGTGGGTAATCGAGAATATGTTAGGAAAAATAGTGACGAAGAAGTTTGACTGAATACCAAGGCAATGGATGTGCTTTTGTTTATCAAGGGTAAAAGAGTGTAGTTTTGACCAAAGGAAAAGCGTCAGGTTGTTTGAAATATGAAAGAGAACAGCAAGAGACAAAATTTGTATGGATATAGAAAGTTGTAGAAGGCTTGTTATTATGTCTGAAAATAATGAATCTGAAAGAGAAGTCATAAAATATGTTAAATTTATTTAGTTTTGAGGGACTTAAAAGATAATTGAAAAAGAAGACACTTAAGGATCCTTTACTGCTAAGTATTATATTTGTGCAACACTAGATTTGGTTTTCTGTTTTTCAAAATGATAAGTGTGTCTTGTCATATTCTGCTCTTTACAAAAATAAATTTATCCTTTATCTTTTGTACATTCCACTCAGAGAACAGATATCCTGTGTAAAACTGTTATTTAAATAAAACAAAAAACTCCTTACTTAAAATAATTGTTATACAATTGTATATTTAACAAAATATATTGTTTTTCTGATTAATAAATAGCAAAAGTTCCATGATTTATTCTCTTTAGGTATCCATGATCTTATTTTAATAAAATGACCACATCTATTTTGAGAACATTTTTGCTTTTGCCTTCCAAGATCAAACCCTAAACTCAGAGGAAAGAAAAAGCAATGTATCTTTTATACTTAAAACGATTGTTGAGATTTCCCAAAGAATCCGAGAGGAATCACAAAATTTATTACAGATACTAGAAATGATTAGGTACGTTTAATATGTTTGGCATTTCTTAAATAGCTCAACACCAGAGTAAGAGCTGTCTTACTGGGATGATTACCATAATTATCCTACAGGGAAAAAAATCATCAAGACATAACAGAAGCTCTGCCTTGCCTAGGTCACTTTCTGGCAGTCCAGGAATGACAACAGATTATGGGGATCTTAAAAAGAAAGAAATTTGACCACAATGATAGAGACTGCAGGTAAAACTCATGGAGGTAATTTTCTGGGGGTTGATTTTGTAGGCTCAGGATGAAAGAGCAAATAACATAGAAGTTTTGCAAAGTGGAACCCTAGATTCCTTATACAAATTTTCACATGAAAGATAATTATCTGGCATTAGTAGTTTTTAACACTGTATGGCCCTATGCATTCAAGCAAGTGAACACTCAGTGTCATATATATGTAAATGAAAGGACTGGAAAACAATACATAATCATTTTGATTCATGATGAATCAAAAAAAATCTTTGGAGATTATTTATGAACATAAGCGTGTCTATTAAGAAAATATTATCACAAACTTGGGAGGCCAGCATGTGTTTACAATGTTTTATGTTATATGGAAACACTGGTTAATAGGCCTAGCCAGGGGAATGTAGCTTTGTTGGATTTGGTTTTTTCTCTTGATTATAGGTCTAAATTTTATTAACTTACATACTCACTTAATAAATCAGGACAAAACATATAATTTGTCTTCTCAACCAGGATACTATTAAACATTACACTTGGAAAATAGTGTCAATGTAGGTACAAATCATTTATCAGCCACAGAATAGAAAAATATCACAAAGATTATTGCCCTGGTAGATATTAATAAGTTTTGTGTCTACTAGCAAATGTATTCAAATACACATAGATACCCAGTTCTTCAAATGCTCTTTGAACCAGTTTTATCATCTGCTGGTTCCCAAATTAATGAGTTGAATACATGACCACTATGCTTTTAACTTTTTGAAAATTGTACTTTGACAAATGTTTTTGCAAAGTGTATTTTGGGGTATACAATCCCCAAGAGATGTTTTATGGAGAAAACGATTTCATGTTCATGTTCAAGTAAGTTTGGAAAAATGTGACCTTTTTTATTTTTATTTTTCACCAAAATAACCACTCCCCTTACCATTGGTTTTGGTAGATATTTCTCTCTCTCTCTGTGTCTGTGTCTCTCACACACACACACAAACACACACACCACAAGTACATTTACTTTAACACTGCATTTCTTAAGGAACTTGAACATAGCAACAGCTCTGCTGATACTGCCCTAGTTTGAGCCATTATGATCTGTTGCCTCTTGCCTGCACTTAGCAATAGTCTGAAACATGGGTCTCTTACCTCTATCCTGCTGCTCTCCAGTCCATTCTTCACACAGTGGCCTAAGTGATCACCCAGAAGTGTAAATTATACCAAGTTTCTTCCTTTGTAGCTTTCCACTGGCTTTGAAGTGCACTCTAACTAAATCCAAGCCCCTTCCCTGTTGGGCCCACATAAAGTGCCTGCTGTCTGCCTCTCTCTCTTCAGCTCAGTTGCACCTGCTCTCTCCTCATTCACCGTATTCTATCCTCACCTGCTTTCTCCTTTTCCCAGAACAATTCGTACTTCTTCCACCTTAGGGTTCTACTTCCTGGAATGGTCTTCCTGCAGGTCGTCCTGCAGGAAGGTTCTCCGTATCCTTTAGTCTCAGTTTAAATGTCACTTCCTCCAGAGGACTTTGTGACCACTCAGTTTAAAATAGATTGTCCACTCTTCAAAACATGTGATTTTCCCACACCACTCTATTTTATTTTATTCATAGGACTTATAACTTTCTGAAATTGTTTATTTACTGATTTACTTACTTCTTTATTAATGTCCCTACTCCACTCTTGCGTATGGTACTTTCTACTCTATCTTCAGCACCTAAAACAGTGCTTAGTATTAAGTAAACACTCAGAACAAACAAACAAGCAGATCAATTAATTAATTCTATGGAATAAACCATGCAAAAGAGTTGTGAATGATAAATGCTGAACAAAGGCTGAAAACGGTCTTTCCCTTAAGTGAAAAAAAAAAAAAATAGGATCTGGGAGAATCTGGGGTTGTTTATAAAATCAGGTCATCTGAAGTCTCCCTAACCCTTAGTCAAGAGTGCCTAACAATGCAGAGCCACATTATCTTGCTAGGCATAAAATACAAATAGGCAGAGTTTAAAAATATGTCTACATGACCCGATTTAAGGGTGCTGAAAATGTGCTGTGCTCTAAAAGTCTCATATTCTTTACTTTAGAACTGCTTGAAAATCTACTATTCAGAGGCTTTTTAAGGATATCTCTGTCCTCTTTTAAAATGCATGAATTCCTCGAAGGATGAAGGCAAAGATGGAAGGGGAAAAAATTGTTGGCCTAGGGCAGGAATTGAGTCTGCAGATAAGGTTTTATGTGGCCCAAACAAGTGTTTTAGTATTTCCATTATTTGCCAACATTTAACAATTAAGAGGTTTTCCAGTAAATTTCTTCTTTTTGTGTTGAAACCATACCCCCTTTCTTTCTTGGTGACAATCTTGTGAAAGGACAGGCATCCTTTAGGGATCTCCAGTTCCTGCCTAATGCTGGACACTTGAAGTTATCTGCCTAGACTTTGCAACCTCTCATTTTAGGATACTATTATCTCCTACTTAATCATGAATTAGCTAAAACAGTTTTTTATTTTTTCCCCAGCAGAAACTTAGGCAAGACTTCTGAGTTTTGTTATACGTAGGAGAGGATGGTGATTTTTCAAAAGTGAGGCTATGGTAATCTTCATGGTAATCATAGATATGTAATTTGATTCTTAGAAAGGAATTTAGAGATTATCTAAGTAACCTCCCACTCAGTGAGAAAGAATTGTCTTACTTAATCTTTACAGAAATCTCTTCTTTTCTCTTTTTGACAGATCTTTCTCTTTCTGTTGCCCAGGTTAGAGTGCAGTGGTGCAGTTATGGCTCACTGTAGCCTTGACCTCCTGTGCTCCAGTGGTCCTCCCACCTCAGCCTCCCGGATAGCTGGGACTACAGGCACCCTTCACCATGCCTGGCTAATTTTTACATTTATTCAAGGGACAAAGCTTTGCCATATTGCCCAGGCTGGTCTGGAACTCCTGGGCTCAAGCAATCAGCTCACTTTGGTCCCCCAAAGTTCTGGGATTACAGGTGAGAGCCATCACGTCTGGCCCTTTGTAGCAGTCTTTTGGAGAAGGCATTATTTTCCGCCTCTTTGGGGATGAGAAAATGGATCTTCAAATAATTCACACAGCTAGAGTCAGGGTCTAGGCTTTATCTGACTTGTATTTGTTTTCAAGTACAGAGGTCTTTCCACCACACTCCACTGCTTCACCATAAGGAGGTGGGATTTGTGTGTAGCTACTACGAGAAATTTGCCAAGGTCAATGTGTATGTCTACTCAGTTCTCTGGAATCTGCTTCTGTGTCCTGGACTGTGACTCCAGACACAGTTCCAAGTGCCCTGTGCCACTGGCATAATGACCATGTAATTTCCTTAATGTGTCTAATCTTGATTTTGACTGTGGTTTCTTGGTTTATGTTCCTTTCTCGCTGCTGTTATGCTGTTATTGCTCAGTTCGCTCACTCTTTGTCTTGCTGATCCATAAGTTTTGGTGGTGACTTTCCTGCGTTTTCTGGATTGCAACCTCACTCTCTTTAAAGCTCTACTACTGAAGGAGGATTGGAGGACAGCAGCATGGCATCATTTGGGAAGTTGTTAGAAATAAAGCATTTTAGATCTCTTCTCAGAGCCATTGAATCAGAATCTGCCTCTGAACAAGACCTCTGGCATGATTCATATGCCCATTAATGCTTGCAAAGCTCCACCCTTCCTATGACTTCTTTCTCAGGCATCCTGGAGTAGGTCTCCTTATTGCTGTAGCTATCCTGCTTTCCCATTGGATCAATTGAAATCAATCAGAAATCTTGACAGTTCCTTGCACCTTTTGCATCACCTGTTTCTAGAGATTGTGGCTGCCTTGCTTCTCCCTAGACTCTACTTTGCTGCTGTATTTATTCGGATGACATTGACAATAGTGTGTGTATATGTGTGCATGTATGTGCAGAAGAAAGTATCTAGTTGAGTATATTTCCATCAAAACGGTAGGTATATGAACTGAACATTGGAAGGTACAAAAGATTTTAAAAAGATGGAGTTTGAGAACAGAAAATCAAGAAAAAAGGTATCTTATAATAATCACCAATGAAATTAGACATTTCTTGGTGACAACAAATGTGGTAATGTTTCACATAAATTTCTCTCATCTAATCCTCACAAAGCTTTAAATTTAGGTCTATCATTATCCCCCTTTTACAAATAAGGAAACAGAGGTACAAAGATGTTAATTAACTTTGCCCAAGACCACAACACAAGTAAATGGCAGAGCAGGCCTTTGATGTTAGGCAGTGTGGATAGCACACCTACGCTCTTAACCACATCACTGCCTGTGGAATCAATGTGAGAAAATAACTCTAGGTATGAGAAAATGGAGTCCAATTCACTGCACCATGAATAGTCCAGATTAGTTAGAATCTAATAATAAGAAAAGAAGTAATGGAAAGAAGGGACAGATACTACAAAATTTCCACATAAAGATGGGTCTAGGGTAGAAATCTGGTGAAGCGTTGCAAGGGGTTGCTAAAGGTTGTTAACTTGATGTTTCATTTACAAAATAAACACTGTGTTTATACTTAGTGTATTACATTTGAAGTGGATTGGTAGTGGTGGTAGGGGCAGGTAAGGGCCAATATTCGAATAACATATGTAGGAAAACATGCAAAGCTAGATAGATCTTGTTATTGCCAAATCTGCAGAATCCAGCTGAAGAAGAGCATGCATGGCTTCAAATGTTTACTTGAATAAAAGTAATAGAGCTAATAAAAGATCTGTATGCAAAGGAGATTAGGGAAAGAATAGTGAAAGGTGATGAGATGCAGGGAGGGGAGTTGGGGAGTGGATTAATAGGTAATAGGACCTCAGCTAGAGCAGAGGCCCTCAGTTTACAAAGGAAGAGATGGCAAAAATCCTTACCTCATTATTGGCATGGGCATACAGGAGTGGGAATACTTCACCAGTATTTTGAATCTCAGTGACTAGAAGTTTGATAGAAGGACTAAATTAGACTAATAGAAACGAGAGATCTAGCCTCTATTTAATCACTTGAAGTG
This sequence comes from Colobus angolensis palliatus, assembly GCF_000951035.1. Lineage (NCBI taxonomy): Eukaryota > Metazoa > Chordata > Mammalia > Primates > Cercopithecidae > Colobus > Colobus angolensis. The sequence goes on along the minus strand of NW_012118966.1, from coordinate 2,095,784 downwards.
AAGGAGATCTCTCTAGTTTGCCTGGCATCCTGTTCTAACATGGGATAATTCAAGTTATTATTGATGAGGGAACTTGGTTGGCATTAGTGAAACAACTCATCTTGGGATACTGGAGTCATGTTGCTTCAGAAGTATTTTTCCATTATGACATATCCGTTGTTATAATAATGAAAATGTTGCCATTATTATAATCAGAAGACATTTTTATCTTTTAAAATACTAAGAGAAATATATGTTTAAACAAACAAAAACAATTTCGTGAAGCAAGTGCTTATAATAATATGTAAAAATTTATATCAGAAACTTGAAGGAAAAATAACAATTAGATGAAAGAAAAAGGTTCTCGAGGCAGGGTGGAAGAGAGTAGCATGTATAAACACCTTGAGATAATAGTTAACAGGCAATGTATCAGGGGAATTGTGAGTAGTTTAGGTCGGATAGAGTGGGGTGGATGGAGTGGGCAAGATTCTGTAAGACCTACTGAGACAGACTAACTGTTTCAACTTTAAGAGCAGTGGAAGCCTGGAGTAGCTATTACTAATGCTCACCAGTGTCTGGTTCTCTTCTCCTTCCTGGCCACATGGAAGATTTACATTCTCCAGAACCCTTGTAGTTGGAGGGAGGAGTGTTGAGTTCTGGCCAACAGATTATAAGTAGCAATATGGACTGTGGCAAATAATGGCTCACCCCCTCTCCATGAAATATTTATGTCCTAACTCCAGAACCTGTGAATGTGTTACCTGACATGGGTATAGTAACTTTGCAGTATTTGCAGATGTGATTAAGTCAAGTATTTTGAGATGAAGAGCCTATTCTGGATTATCTGATGGACCCAATATAATTATAAGCATCCTGACATGAAGGAGAAGTAGTGACAGAATCATAGGAAACAAACAGAAAGACAGAGACAGAGAATTAGAGAGAGAAAGAGAGAGAGAGAAAGAGAAAGAGAGAGAGAGAGACTTGAGGGTGCCGTATTACAGACTTTGAAGACAAAGGGATAGGTCTTGAACCAATGAATGTAAGCAGCCTCTAGAAGCCAGAAAAAGCAAGGAAATGGATTGTTTCCTAGAGTTTTCAGAAGAGATTAGCTGACGCCTAGAGTTTTAGTCCAGTGAGATCCATTTGAGACTTCTGATACAGAGACATGTAAGATAATAAATTCATATTGTTCTAAGCCACTATGCTATGGCAGTGTGTTATTGCAGTAATAGGAAAAACATGTACCAAGATAATGAATATCTTTGAGAGACTTTGCATTCCTCTGTCCCACAGCATTGAAGATGAAGCTCTGTAATGGTAGAGCCATGAAACTGACCCAATCTGGATTGATGATAAAGACAGCTGCCCGAAAAAGTCCCTGATCTAACATGAATGAAAGATAAACTTTATGTCTTAAATTATTAAGATTTTGTCTTTGTAACAGAAGCATTAGCCTATCCTATCCTGACTGATATAAAGCCATTTACAGCTTTTAGGTAGACATGTAACAAGGTCAGATTTGCATTTTTAACTATCACTTTAGCTGTAGCATGGAGAATGGATGAGAGGGATACAAAGTGGTTAGTTGTTAAAAGACTATTGTAAGCATCCAGGAAAAGATGACCATAACTGGATGAGGATGTGAATGAAGAGAAAAAGAGTTTGAGAAATAATTTTGAAAATCAAATAAATATTTCTAACTTCCAAGATTTTCAAATCACAAGATTGGTGATCAATCGGATATAGGAGGTGAAGGAGAAGAAAGGGTCAAGGATGGCCAAGATTTATGTTTGGGTGGTGGATTATGGTGCCAATAACTGAAAAAGGGAACAAAAAAAGTGGATGATGAGGATGGGGAAATGATGAGTTTAATTTTGGCTTGGGTAGAGGTTTCTATTGACTATTGAAATAGAAGTATATTGTGGGAAGTAGAACACACTGGTCTGGAACTCTGTGAGGGTTTTAAGCTGGGGGTTAGATTTGGGAGTAATCAACATGTAGATGGTAATTGAATCCACTCATTCATTCAGTTAGTTTTTGAATGCCTACTATGTGAGAAACACTGTTCTAGGCACTGGGGATTTGGCAGAGAAGAACAGATAAAAAATTTCTGCCCTCTTGTAGTGTGCATTCTAGGGAGAATGGCTGAGATAACCCCAGAAGGAAGATAAAGGGTGAGAAGAAACACACAAGTGCTTAGGACAGGAACAAGAATGAGCCTATATTTAAAGACTAGCTGAAGAACCAAAGTCCAAACTTACAATCTGATATAAGTGATCCTTCATAACCTGGCTTTTGTCTTTCTCTCCAGACTTGTCAGCTGAAATTTCCATGATATCAGCTCTACTCAAAAGGACATGGGGAAAGACCAACAGTGAGTTAGAAGAAACACCAGTAATGTATAATAGCAAGAAGACTAGGGAAATAAAATGTTTCTTGAAGAAAATTGTCAATTCTGTTAAATACTACAGGGAGACCAAGGAAGAGAGAGACAGCAGAATATCTGTGTTATGGTCCTTGGCAAGAGCAAGTTCCAGGACCTAAGACATTGCCGGAGGGTACAGATCTGAGTGGGCTACAATAAGGGAAAGATTGTATGACTATCTCCTACATAATAAAATATTATTAGATGGTGTGTTAACTATTTACTGCTTTGCAAAAACTTATTTGAAAACTTAGAGGGATACTTAAACAAGCATTTGTTATCTTACAGTTTTGGAAAGTCAAGAATTCAGAAACAACTTAGCTAGGTGGTCTGGATTAGGGTCTCTCATGAGTTCACCATCAAGATGTAGATTATGGCTGCCAACTCTCAAAGCTTGATTGAGATCAATGTCATGCACCAAGATCTCTCTTTTGACTATTTGCAAGAGTCTTTACTTCCTCACTGGCTGTTGTTTGAAGGGTCATTGGCAGAAGAGCCATCTTGGATGTTGGCTACCACTGGGGAAGTTCAACTTATTTGGGGTGATAGGCTAGGTGGCGGTAACATATCACATTGCTTTCCTTAAAAATCTCTGTTGTTACTAATTCACAATAGGAAAGACATGGAACCAACCTAAATGCCCATCAATGGCAGACTGAATAAAGAAAATAAGGAACTTATATGCCATGGAAAACTATGCAGCCACAAAATAGAATGAGATCATGTCTTTTGCAGCAACATGGATGGAGCTGGAGACAATTATCCTAAGCAAACTAATGCAGAAACAGAAAATCAAGTACTGCATGTTCTCACTTATAAGTGGAAGCTAAACAATGAGAACACATGGACACAAAGAGGGAAACAATAGACACGGGGGCCGACTTGAGGGTGGAGGGTTGGAGCAGTGAGAGCATCAGAAAAAATACCTGTCAGGCACTATGTCTATTCTCTGGGTGGCAAAATAATCTGTATATCAAACCCCTGTGACATGCAGTTTACCTATTTAAAACCTGCACATGTACCCTTGAACTTAAAATGAAAGTTAAAAAAAGAGAAATCTTTGTCGTGCATGTTATCAAAAATGTTAGCTTTTGGTGAGGCATCAGGTCCTTGGTGCCTGAAGCATAAAAGGGAGTCTGGCAAAAAAGATGAGTTTTCCTGAATAAAATATTATGGTTCTCAATACTCCTACAAAATCTACAACTTCAAGTTATTGCAATCTGGCTTTTAGGCTCCCTTTGCACACCTGCTACAGGTTGTCCCATCAAACATCTTAGTGGAAAGGGTCACACTTAAGTATCTTATTTATATTTAATAAATAATAGTATATTTACCAAATCTAATATTAATTTATATTTAATAAAAACATATATAAATTACATATGCTATTCGACTTATCTATCTTAATATTATTTCTTATATTATTTATTATACATTTTATATCTTATCACCTTTTGTTTTTACTCCCTAATCCAAGAGTGGTAAAAAAAAAAAACCCACATGTTTAGCATAATGTCCACAATGAAAGAAATCAGCAAAGTTACTATTTCAGGATATCTACATCTACACGTTAGTATATTATATGTTCTGGAAAGTCATGCAGTAAACTAAATGTCTGCAATTTATTTGGCTATAGAATCTTTTTTTTTTTTTTAAACATAAAACCCTAACATCCAACTAAACTAGTGCTCCTTGGAAAACTCTTTGGAAAATAAAGATGTCCTAATCTTTCTCCTCTTCTCTTCCACAACCTCCTCTTCTCTTCCACAACTCTTGTTGCTCTCTCTTTTTTCTTTCTTTCTTTCTTTCTTTCTCTCTTTCTTTCTTTCTCTTTCTTTCTTTCTTTCTTTCTTTCTTTCTTTCTTTCTTTCTTTCTTTCTTTCTTTCTTTCTTTCTTTCTTTCTTTCTTTCCTTTCTTTCTTTCTTT
>NW_012118966.1:2073527-2091400 GCF_000951035.1 Colobus angolensis palliatus | reverse complement strand
CTTTCTTTCCTTTCTTTCTTTCTTTCTTTCTTTCTTTCTTTCTTTCTTTCTTTCTTTCTTTCTTTCTTTCTTTCTTTCTTTCTTTCTTTCTTTCCTTCTTTCTTTCTTTCTTTCTTTTTTTTTTTGAGACAATCTTGCTCTGTCGCCCAGGCTGGAATGCAGTGGCGTGATACGGACTCACTACAAGCTCCGCCTCCCAGGTTCGCGCCATTCTCCTGCCTCAGCCTCCCCAGTAGCTGGGACTACAGGGGCACGCCACCTCGACCGGCTAATTTTTTGTATTTTTAGTAGAGACAGGGTTTCACCATGTTAGCCAGTAAGGTCTCGATCTCCTGACCTCATGATCTGCCCGCCTCGGCCGCCCAAAGTGCTGGGATTACCACGCCCAGCCTTGTTGCTCTCTTTAAAGTTCTCATTCTGTGGCTGAGAACCACTATAATAGACTCTTTATGGGTCTTCTGCTTTTATTCCTCCTACCCAATTCAGTTTTACATTTTCAAAATGGTTGTCCTTCTAGAACAAAATCTAATTATAACTCTGTCTTTTTCAAAACCAACTTATGATGCTCCAGAATCAACTGCAAACTCATTCACTTGGCACGAAAGATCCTCCTTCTGCTTTTTAGCCCTAAGTCCTGACATCTTCATGCAAAAGCTCTGCAGCAGCAGCATGGAATTTCCAGTGCTCCCTAAACAATACCATGTTCTTTCATTTTCGCCATGGCTTCTTTTTATTTCCCCCTGAAAACTCTTTTTTTCTTTACTTGGAAATAAGATTATTAATCTTTAGGATTCTTCTTAAATATAACTATCTGAAATCTTTCTGTACTTACTTGCTAGATTTTTCTCCTGAGTACACTTCCTATTCAAATCTTCCAACCCTTCTTTCCATTTTAACTTCACTAGGTTGAAACTTTCCAATGAATCTAGTGGACTATCCAAGCTAGCTTAGGACACACAGCTGGGAAGGCACCAGCTCTCCTGCAGAAGGCAGACACTCTGCAGCCTGTGTTTGCTAAGACTGGCTACATCTCTCTCTAAATTCAGAACAGGGACTTTTGTGTGTCCTTTACATTTTGACAGTTGATCAGCTCCTAAGTAAGTTTAATTACTCCTTTCCCCTGCCCCACATCACCCAGTGACAATTAAAGTGATGATAATGGTGCTTAGTGCCTATCCCATATCCATTCACCCTTTTTCTGATCACAGTGTTCTGGCTTTTCCTTCTGGGGAATCCCTCTCCCTAACTCTTACCTCTGGAGTTAGGAAGTGTTGACTCCATTCACACCTTCAAGAATGGGTTCATGACCCAGAACTATTCAATCAGATTATTTTATTCTTTTGGCCACAGTGACTGGCTGAGGCGTTAGTATGTGAAGAAAGTTATACTAATGAGATTTAACTTTTTAATTTTTACAAGAACTACTGAGGAAGAGGATCTCTTTCCTCAGGAGTTGCTAAGTTGGTCAAGTGCATGTCTGTAGTTACAGGGCCCCAGTTCATGGAGAGGGCATCTGAGTACAAAGACAACCGTGTGGACCAAAGGGACCAGAGATGGAGACCTGTTTCTGATGTCATTTGAGTATCTGCAACCAACTTCATTTGGAATTTATTTATTTATTTATTTATTTTAAGACAGAGTTTCACTCTTGTTGCCCAGGTTGGAGTGCAATGGCATGATCTCGGCTCACTGTAACCTCTGCCTCCTGGGTCCAAGTGATTCTCCTGCCTCAACGTCCTGAGTAGCTGGGATTACAGGCATGCACCACCACATGGTTAGTTTTTATTTGTGCTTCTCTTACTATGAGCCGGTTTGATCTTTATTCCATAGGTTTAAATGTAATATATGTTGCATATTTTTGAAGTATCCATTTATCTAGCTCATTTTTGTTGGTCTTTTCTTTCTCTAGTTATTTAAATATCAGAAATGTTTGTGAGATTAACTGCAAATGTTTTCTTCAGTTATCATTTGTCTTGATTTGCAAAAAATTTATCTATGTGTTTATGTGTGTATATGTATATATGTGTGTGTGTATATGTGTGTATATATTTATCTATGTGTTTATATGTGTATATGTATACAAAACCATGGATAATTTTGTATTTTTAGTAGAAATGGGGTTTCTCCATGTTGGTCAGGCTGGTCTTGAACTCCCGACCTCAGGTGATCTGCCCGCCTTGACCTCCCAAATGGGATTACAGGTATGAGGCACCGTGTCCGGCTCATTTGGGAATTTTAATTGTGTGGGCCAATTATTTTTTTTCTTAAGTGCGATTGGTTCATTTAACATTTAAAAAGTTTTGATAATAAAAAAGTTATTTGCTTGCATATGACTGTCAAGTAATTGTTTTCTTATTTCTATGGCTATGGCATATTATACTAGGTACTCTTGTCTCCTTATGTGAATCACTTTTAGGGTCACTGAGCCTCTAGCCTAAAGCAAACATGAACTTTTCCCAAAAATATTGGTTCCTAAGAATTCTATCAAGTTCTTCTTCTTTTATTTTTTTTTTTCCTGGAGTCAGGCAAACGGATTGTAAACTTCATCTGGAATAATATACAAATGAGAATAGCCAGGAAAACTCCATAGAGGAAAGGGGGAGGGTGGCATCCCCAGCAGATTTTAAAATCTATAATAAAATTTCCATAATTAAAACAGTATCTTAAATGGCATGTGGAAAAGCAGGCTGACTGGTGGAATAGGATAGAAAATCAGAAATAAATCCAAATTAATTCCTAAATTTGGTTTATAATAAAGATGATATATTAGTTTCCTATTGTTGCCATAACAAATTACCACAAATGTAGTGACTCAAAGCAGCACAGATTTATCAGTCTTACAGTGTTGCAGGTCAGAACTCTGCAGCAGTCTTCAGTGGATTAAAATCAACGTGTCTGGAGTGCTACATTTTTTCTAGAAGTTCTAAGGGAGAATCTATTTTCTTGCTTTTCATAGTTTCTATAGGCTTCCTGCATCTTATGGCTCATGGTCCCTTCCTTCAAACATGCTTCAAAGACAGCAGCATCTTCAACTCTTCCTTGAACCTGACCTCCTTCTCTGCCTCCCTCTTTAATTTCAAAGGAGCCTATGATTACATTGAGCCCACCTGGATAATCCTTAATGTCAGCAGATTAACAAATTGTATTCCATTTGCACCTTTAATTTTCCCTTGCCATGTAAACATATTCATAGGTTCCATAAATTAGGGCATAAACCTTTGGAAGGCCGTTAGTTTGTATATCACAGATGACATCTCAAATGATAAAAGAAAGGTGAACTTGTAAGATAAGTGATGTCCAAATAGCCAGTTTATAGAAAAAGATAAAACTGGATTCATTCCTCAAACCATATACCAAGATAACTTGTACAAGTATAAGAGATTTAAATGTAAAAATATAAAACTATACAAAAACAAGAGGAAATGAGAGTGAATTTCTCTATAAATAGAAGTGGGTAAGACTTTTGTAACTAAGACTGTAAATCCAAAAGCAATAAAGGTAAATTATATATGTATATATGTGTATATATAGGTATGTATATATGTGTGTGTATATATGTACATATATGCCTATATATGTGTCTATCTCTGTGTGTATATAAATATATACACACATATACACATACATATATATACATATACACACATAAACACATAGATAAATTTTTTGCAAATCAAGACAAATGATAACTGAAGAAAACATTTGCAGTTAATCTCACAAACATTTCTGATATTTAAATAACTAGAGAAAGAAAAGACCAACAAAAATGAGCTAGATAAATGGATACTTCAAAAATATGCAACATATATTACATTTAAACCTATGGCATAAAGATCAAACTGGCTCATAGTAAGAGAAACGTAAATAAAAACTAACCAAGATACAATTTCTCACCTATTTAATGGGCAAAAATCCAAAAGTTTGCCAATAGGCTCTATTAGCATGGCTGTGGGAAAGTAGGTACTCTCATACACTGCCAATGTGAATACAAAATGGTACAATGCCTATGGCAGAAAGTTTGAAGATACAGTAATGTACCCCATAATGACATTTTGACCAACTACAAACTGCCTATATGACAGTGGTCCCATAAGATTACAATGGAGCTGAAAAATTCCTATTGCCTGGTAACATCATAGTTGTGATAACATTGTAGCTCAATTACTTAATATTTAAATGTAAATTTCATGTACCGTAAGGGTACAATGTTTTTAAAGTCTACAGTAGTGTATACAGTAATGTCTTAGGCCTTTGCATTCAGTCACCACTCACTTAGTGACTCACTCAGAGCAACTTTCAGTCCTGCAGGCTTCATTCTTGGTAAGTGCTGTATACAGGTCTACCATTTTTTAATCTTTTATACTGTAGTTTTACAGTACCTGTCCTATGTTTAGATACACAAATACTTGCCATTGTGTTACAATTACCCACAGTATTTAGTATAGTAATATGATGTACAGTTATGAGGTCAAGGAGGAAAAGGCTATACTATATAGCCTAGGTAAGTAGTAGACTATACCATCTAGGTTTGTATACTTGCACTCGGACATTCATACAATGAGAAAATCACCTAATGGTACATTTCTTAGAATATATCCCTGTCATTGTGACGCATGACTCTATCTAACAAATTATATATGCATTTTACCCTTTGATCTAGCAATTTCACTTTCAGGAATCAATGCCAAAGTTACACTAGCATAAATTGAAAAAGTCATTTGCCCAAGATCTTTATTGAAGGACTTTTTATTCTAGCAAAAGACTAGAACCGCCCTAAGTGTAAATCAATAGGGAACTGGTTGAGTGACCATGTCACAACCATCTAGTGGGGGTTTTATGCAGCTATAAAAAATGAGGAAAATCTCCCTATACTATTATAAATTTATGTCCATGAAGTGACATAAATTTTTGGATAAGTATATATATATTATGAAGTGAGAAAAGCAAGATGAGGAAAATGTGCTACATTTATCTTAGTATGCGATGTAAAATAAAACAATAAAGAGAAACACTAATAACATCAGAAAAATGATTACTTCTAGAAAGTGGAAAGAATAGGGTAGAGGGAATAGGGATGAAAGCTAGATTTCTTTAAATATGCTGGATAGATAAATTTGATTTTAAAACCACATAAATATTTCACAAAATTAAAAGCTCAATTCAATTGAAAAATCTCTATCAATTAAAAAAACCCACAGATGTATGTTCAGTTTGTGGTATAGCTACATGGTGAAGAAGTATTCTAAATGGTTTCAAAACCCAGTAATGTGACTGTAATAAAATTGTAGGTCACAATGTAGGTGTTTTATTCGAACACTATTGTGTGATAATCTGGAAACAGACAAATGAGTATCTATGTGATGGCTTAATTCAGTTATCCCTGTGACCTTGAGAGCCAGGATTGTCATCCTCAGAATAGGAGAAAGGAGACACAGAAATAATATAGAAGAGGTTAAGTAAAAAACTTATAGTCTTGAATTTAAATGGGAAGATATAGTAGGGATTTTGATGTGATTTATCTTAAAAATAATTCCTAGTTTAGTCTATTGAAAAGGTCTAGAAGCCATGGTTAACCAAAGAGTAGTAAGCCCTCTAACACTCAGATTTTTATTCTGAAATATTATTTCCCGCTAAAGCAAACCAAAATTCCTGGTACAGGAAATGTACAATGTGAGTTTGAAACATTTTACCAAGGAGGCTATTAAACACTAATAAGATAGTGTTAAAAAGATTCAGGAATCAACCAAAAGAAGATCCATTGGCAAGAGATAAAACAATTCCAATTATACAAACAAAAACATATATTCTATGGTTGTTTGAGCAGTGTTTTATATATAAGACTATATAAACTCTGTTAGTCATCATTTTTACAGTTTCTTTATATCTACTGATTTTTGTCTGATTATTCTTTCAGTAACTGGACCTGTATCCATATATTACAATAAATGCAACTTTATAAAAAGATCAAACAATCTGATTATCAATAAAGATGCAAACTGCAATGACTTTAATACCAAATAAGTTTAAATCAATGGGTTCATAATAATACTTATCAAAAAAAAAAAAGAAAACTTACCATCAACAAAATGTACTAGCTTCAGAATGCTGGAGAACCAATTTATTATTTTTAAAATTTAAAAGATAGTGAGAAGAATTAAGCATTTACCCTATGTTTCCTATATTGTACCATGAAGTAACCAAATGGTAGGCAAGGGAAAGTTTCTCATTACAGAAATGTTCTAAGAAAGAAGTGAAGAAATGATATAATTGCAATATTTTTATCATTCTTCCCCAGCCCCAGTGATCCCCATTAGGGCTCAAGATCATGGCATCAATTGATGCTTATAAAATCAAAGAGAGACAGCGTGGCTTCTGATGGAACAGTGCATCATCTCTAAGGTAGTCTTGCAAAAAAATATCAAATCTGAACCGGATCATGCCTTAGATTTAACAGCTGACAGAAAAAATAGAGAACCTGGGAACCTCCTAATGACACCACAGGGATGCAATTAGAAAAATCCCGACTGAGGGAAACTTTAAAGATCTCAAAAGATCTAATGATTCAGTCTTTCTGACAAACAGGTATCAAGAGAATAAAATGAAGACACCTATAAATTAAGATAGATTTATGGAACTTATCAATTACATTTGATGTGCTAAACTGGTAAGTAAAAGGAAAGAATCAAGCATTTATCTTGTGTTTCCTATTCAAACTGGGATAATCAAAATAGAATTTCTTCTCCGAGTCCCTGAGAATGGGGCATGTATTTAATGAAATCATAAACTACATTTATTAACCACCTAACGTATTCGTCACACTTTGTTATTCTCTGGGATTTGTAGTTTCATAAACCAGCACCTGCCTTCTGATTCTCTTTTCCAGTCCATATTTTGGACACTGAACCAACCGCATGGAGATTTATTTTTTAGCTGGTGAATCTTTCATTGTGTAAATGTTAATGTATTATTAATGATAATAATAATGGTAATAATAATGTGACTAATTTATTGAGTCTTCCTTATGTGCAAGGAACTGTGTATTGTGTCATTTACTCACCCAGTGATACTAACATAGGCACTTTACGATTCCTATTTTACAGATGAGGGAACCAAGGCTTTAAAAACTGAATAAATTGCTTGTGAGCCCACAGCCAACATCAAGCTAGAAACGTGCACCTGAGAACATGATTCCCTGTCCAGCGCTGTTACTTTCACCGAGTACTTAATTTAACATAAAGGTAAAGGAAGAGGTTGCCTTTTTGGTTAAATGTTCTCTGACGCTATAAATACAGTTAAAGGCTCTTAAGAGGCTCTATAGCTTCTAAGATGAATAACATGAATTGAAAGTACAGTGAAAAGTGTACCCCTTTTGTAGCTGGGGGATTCTTGCCTTTGCATCTAGACTGGAGTTCTGCTTTAAATGGGTTGCCATTTCAGGATTGCTTTAGGGATCAATGATAGTAAAGAGGAATGTTTTAGTCTAATAATATTAACCTGAATATATAAAATGTGCTATCTAGGGACAAAATGTACTTTCGCATTAGAGAATAAGAAAGGAAAAAAATTAAAAACTGGAGCAGAGAGGTAGAAAGGTGAAGAGGAAAATAGGTTATGGGAATGAGGAGTCAGATTGGGAAATAAGCTTGATGAATAATTAGTGAGAGGGCAATGGGGTAGGTGTAAGGCTGGACTCCCTTTGCAACCTGCATGCTGCATGGAACCTGGAAAACTACCATATACTGTATAAAGTTTTCTTTCTTTCTTTCTTTCTTTTTTTGTCTTTAATGACTACAAGTCAAACACTACTAATGTCTCATAGAAACCTGGGAGGCTACTGCACAGATGAGGTAATGACATTTATCTTATACCTGCTCAGCATACAACCTCTGGGTTTTGGCATTCAGTTAAGATTCTATATGGATGATACTGGCAATTATCTCACATTCTACTCAGGATGCAGTAGAATTTAGCAATATTGTATCAAGATCCCATTATGGACTATGACTTGCTATTCTCACAAAATGAGAATGGTTTGAAACCTTTGACCTCCAAGAGCCATTCTTGAATCTATGATCCAGCTAGCTCCAGGAAGATCACTGGAAAATAGATTCTTAGGTTGTGTTTCAAAATATCAAAATGTACTTTGGGCATGATTTTTATTTTTCTTTTAATAAGATTAAATAATAAATATTATATTTAATATATTAAACATATAATAATAATAAGCTAATGATGAAAGTATTTTGAGCATGAAAAGTACTGTCTCAGGTAGATTGTAAGGTATGAATAAGAATGCCCAGGGGTAGGCTGGGATGATTGATTCAAGACTCAAACAATTTTAATTTAAATCCTCCTTGTCACTGGTTCACATAAATCGATATCCCTGGGTCCTGCCACGCTGTCTTACATTCCAGTACTTTCTGATATCTTTCGCTATTTGTCTGACTTTGCTTAAAAATTCACAGCACAGAGATCAGAGGGTTACATTTCTCTCACCTCTGTATACTACTCCTTTCCCAGTAATTCTGCATTCATTAAAGGCTGATGTGCTCCTTACCACAAAGGGACTTGATTTATTGTGAGCCTTGAACTCTCCCTAAGGAAAAAAAAAAATAATGGACAGCACTTTGAAATACTTTGGTTAGTTGTGGATTAGATACTGGTTTATGTAACTCGTTTGTGAAACTACAAGTCCTAGAGGGAAAGAAATGTGAGCTGAATATGTTAGGTACTTAATAGACATAGTTTGTCAATGGGAACATCCGAACATAAAGATGGAAATAATAGACTGAGGACTCCAAAAGGGGGTCAGTGGGAAGGGGGTGAGGATTGCAAAATTACCTATTGGTTACCATGTTCAATATTTGGGTAACGGGTACACTGGAAGACTAATTCCTACCAGTATGCAATACCATGTAACAAACATTCATATGTACCCCCTGAATCTTAAATAAAATAAAATTTTAAAAATGTAGTTTGTGATTTGATGAAATATATTCTCTATTCTCGACTTCCTCCTCTAAACACACAAAGTTCAACACAGGCAGTCACTGTTTTGATTTTGGCTTTGAATTAAGCCTTGGCTACTTTAACTGGCATGTTCTGCAGAATAACAGGGCCACACCCTGAGGTCCTGCAGCCCCTTATAGTATAGGATTTCCTCTCTGCAAGGCCAAAAAGTCACTGCATTTGTTATTGTGATGGCTTATTATATTAAGAACTCTCCACCCTGTAAACAAGGCAATCTAAAATATATTGAGGCAAATTATAAACAAAAGTAATCCTGTATAAATGTTTCAGACAGTTTCTTAAAGGGATCTATGTTTATTTGTGAAGCTGGACTTGATATTTATACACAGCCTTTACTTTTGTTGTTGTTGTTGTTCTCAAGTTTCTTTAGACAGTTAATGCATAAACCTTCCTGACTCTCATAAACTGTTGTTCTGAACACTACATTTTCTTCCTACTTGTGCTATAAACAATATAAATTTTACCAACTCATCCATGTTTTAAACCTGAGCTGTCTAATATGCTAGCCACTAGCTACATCTGGCTACTGAATACTCAAAGTGTGGCTAGTATGAATTGTGATGTGCTCTAAGTGTAAAATACACACTTTATTAGTCAGGAGTCTCTAGAGGGGCAGAACTAATAGGATAGATGTACATATCAAAGATAATGTTATCTTGACTGGAATGAAAGAAAAATTATGTAATCATCTAGAGGAAACCTTACAGAATTGGCAGGTGCAAATATTGTAAGACTCCAACTGTTCATTCCCTTAGAAACTGACGCATCATTAGTAATCATAATTGCATTTCTGATGTTATACATATTCCAATTAGGGTAACCTGACTGGGAGCATCTCAGCTGGAGGGTGGGAAAGGGGTGAGACACATGATCAATGATGAAGAGGCTGTTGGAACACCACCAGCTTTCTAATCTCTTCCGATTCGCATGTGTACTCTACATGGGCCAGCAGTTACTCTCACCAGTCTTCTCCCACCCAAATCCACTCCCAGTTTAAATGAGCAAATATTTCAAAGAAATTTACTGTTACTAAAACCCTCTCTTGGCAGAGGGTTTTCTGCATGTTTGTTCCAGACACAAATTTATAAATTTTTCAGGCTCACATGGGAAAATGTAACTAAGTGATGCACATGAGGCAATCACATTGGGGACGCAAATGGAGTAAATTTTGTTTTTGTATGGCCACTTGATTTTGATCTCTGTACCAGCAGCTTGTTTATGTTTAATGTGAAATTTATGTTTCAAATGAAAATCTCCTAATTATTTTACTTTTCACTTTTTCTCATCAGATTGAGATCTTTCCGTTAGAAAAGAAAATAGACACATTCTTAAAGATGCATCCCGGAGAGCTGTCTAGTTTCAGATGACTCAAGCTTGCACTTCAATATCTATTTAGTTTGTGTTTTCTGCTGCCTTCCTCCTTGCCCTCCCAAACTATTTTTCACTCACATCATCCACATTCCTATCTCTCTGCACCCTTTCACCATAGTTCCTTAAAACTACAAAGTAGTCTTTCAGTGAATTTATTTATTTAATAAATATTTATTGGGTCCCTACTATGTATAATCAGGCATTGTGCAATTCTGAGGATGCAGGTATAAACAAGTTATAATTATTGTCTTCAAGACAAGAGACAGGCAATTATAATATAGTATATAAATAAAACATGTAAACATTGAGTAAACTAGGATATTATTTCTGAGACACGAAAGCAAAGCATTTTGGTTCTAGATTATTCCCTTTTTTTCTTCTTTTCAAAAGGAGGACAGAATGCTACTTAGAATCAACAAGTCCTTGTTTGGTTTTGGATTTCATGTTAGACTTTCTTCTTCCTCCTCCTTGCCCTCTTCTTTCTCCTTCCTTCCTTAAGGAATAGAGAGAATGAGAAAAAGAAGAGGAGTGAAAGAGAGAAAGAGGGGATGAAAGAGAGAGAGAGAAGGGAGAGAGAGAGAGAGAGAAGGGAGAGAGAGAGAGAAAGTAGGGAGGAGAGATGTGCAGGAATAAAATAAAGATGTAGATGCCTTCTCCACGAACTCCATTACGTTTTCCAGACTCTCAGCACTTTGTTCTTCAGCCTATTGAGTCAATTTATAAGTGGCAGGATCTAGGAGAGGGGTTAGCCTGATCATAGCAAATTGAAATAGAATAAGAGGGAAGCCAAACTAAGAGGGAAGCCATGAATAGTCTGTGTCTTGATTCCAATTTGAAGAATTTTTCTTAGGGGATCCTGGACCATTTAAGTCAACAGCAGATGAGTAGAAATATTAATATTATATAGTTAACGAGAAACTGTGAGAGAGTATTGATGTTTTCCCACATTTAATGTGTGAGCTACAGAAGTCTTTATATGATCCATGAAGTAAAAAGAGACCTGGTAGACCTACACAAGTTTAGGGTTGGAATAAGGGAGTTTCAGAGTACACATGTGAACTATAAGATCCTCAGTCACCAGCAGCAGATACCAGCATAATACACAAAGAGATTGACTAGGACTTCTGTTTATGTAGAATGGTGAACTCTGTGTCCCATAGACCATCCACTGAACAGAATCAGAAACACTGAATACATTTTACAAATAAATAAGTGTATTGATAAGTTAACATTTAATAAAATCAGGAAAACAAAAAGAAAAGTAGACAAAGCTGATATTTCCCCTGAGAACATTTCAAAAACTACGTGCATTTAAAATTTAAGATTAGATGGAGAGTAGGGAACAGAATAAGAAGTCTCAGGCCAGTCCAGAGTTGGGAAATGAACAGAAAATTTTTTCCCTTTTTCCTATCACATACAACTAGAATTCCAAAATGCCATTCCATCCAGAAGAACTAGAAATAAATTCCTCCTCCCTTCCCTTTTTCCCACAAGAAGAATGTGAGAAAATTGCTTTTCTCAAATGTTAGAGTGGAGTAGAGGAAAAAAATATTCTCCCGTAACTTATAATCACAAGGTAACCCCTCACACTGTTTATGTCTTGAAGTCACAGTAATTAAGTTGTCTCTACCAAAAATCTCAAACTGAGAGTTCATTTTAAAGTGGTCCAAGGTTGGGAGCCCTCCACGTTTTTGGCTGAAGCAAAAGCAAGTCTCACCTATTGGAGCAACTTCACTCCAGGCCTCAAATGAAATTTCAAGAAGTGTGAGTCCACAAAAGGCACAAGGAAACAAGACACCATGAATAAGAGCCAGCTGAAACAACTGAGAGCAGAATCAGACCAGCAAATATTTTCAGACATTGAAATTATCAGAAAAATTATAAAATCATTATTTTTTAGGGAGTCTGGCTCCTGGTTAAAAACCTATGTGTGATTTTTCAGGCCTTACTAGAGACAATTACAAAGTCTACTGTCTGACCAGGCATCGTAGGGAAAAGTTGGCTTCCCCACACCAGACTGAGTGCACAGGTAGTGCATTGAAGACTCTTAAGGGAGTAGCAATAAAATGTTTCAGGCCCTCTTGGCTGGTTATATTCTTTTACATGTTTATGTACCTAGCTCAGGCGCCTTCACCTAGATTTCTTTATTTGAGACCTTGGGCAGGAGTTTTCTTCGGGCATCTCTGTTGAGACCTCTTTTGTGGAGATGAGGGTGTGATGGTTAATATTAAGTGTCAACCTGATTGGACTGAAGAATGCAAAACATTATTCCTGGGTGTGTCTGTGATGGTATTGCCAGAAGAGACTAGTATTTGAGTCAGTGGACTGGGAGAAGCAGACCCACCCTCAATCTTGATGGGCACCATCCAATCAGCTGCCAGACCAGCCAGAAAAAGCAGGTGGGAGGGAAGAAGTTGGAATGAGTTGGCTGTCTGAGCATTCCAGCCTTCATCTTTCTCTCATGCTGGATGCTTCCTGCCCTCCAGTATCAGACTCTGAGTTCTTCAGCTTTTGGACTCTTGGACTTATATCAGTGGTTTGCCAGGGAATCTTGAGCTTTCGGCCACAGACTGAAGGCTGCACTGTTGGCCTCCCTACTTTTGACATTTTGGGACTCAGACTGAGACCCTACTGGCTTCCTTGCTCCTCAGCTTGCTGACAGCCTACTATGGAACTTTGCCTTGTGATCATGTGAGTCAATTCTCCTTAATAAACTCCTTTTGATATATGCATCTATCCTATTAGTTCTGTCTCTCTAGAGAACCCTGACTAACACAGAGGGGAAATGTTGATACTGGAATCTAGTTTCCAGTATTTTTTCACTTCTAGCCCTTCTCCCCACATTCTCCTCTGACCTCAAAGTTCATAAAGCTGCTGGAACCTTTTATTCCAGGATTCCTCAACAGTGCTGATCTGCCTGACCCTCAAACCATGCACCATACCATGGGGAAAATAGAAAAGGGAGAGTCAGAGCTTCCTTCAGTTTAGACTCTTGCTTATACCATTGCAGTAAATATTAAAGCCTTGACTCCTTCATTTTGATAATTCCCAGTGTTCAAAGAGGGGCATGGTGGTGATTGGATCATGGGGGTAGAGTTCTCATGAATGGTTTAGCACTATCTACTCTTAGTAGTATGTAGTGAGTGAGTTCTCACGAGATCTGGTTGCTTGAAAGTGTGTGGTACCACCCCACTCTCTCTCTTCCTCCTGCTTTGGTCATGTGAAGATACCTGCTCCGACTTTGCCTTCTGTCATGAGTAAAACTCCCTGAGACCTCCCCAGAAGCAGATGCTGCCATGCTTTCTGTACAGACTGCAGAACTATGAGTCAATTAAATCTCTGTTTAATAAATTACTTCAGGCATTTCTTTATAGCAATGTGAGGATGGACTAATATAATTGGCTACTCAGACACCTAACAGTTCAACTTTGTCTTCTAGCTCAGCTGAGCTCCTGATATGCTCAAAATGTTTAAAGAAAAGAAAAGATTAAAAAATATGAGTGAAGCAGAAGAGACTAGTTTAAGAAGCTGATCGAAAAAGAACCAACAAGAACAATTGGAAATAGAAGTGATAATAACTGAAATTTTTTAAAAATTAAAGACACACTGGTACATCACAAACTGCCTAACACCAAATAAAAAGATTCTAAAAGCCTCTAGAGAGAACACAAAATCTCTCCGAAGTAATACTAGATTGACAGCTACCTTCTCAAGAACAATAGTGACGGGCAAAAGGCAGTCAAAACCGTCTTCAATAAGTTGTAAGAAAAATAGAAAACTATCTCATTTCCAAGATTAGATTATAGAGAACAGATTAAAAATTGAAAAAAGAAAAATATAAAACTATAAGTCAAGCATTCTGCATTCAGTCAACTGATATTTCCAGAATAAGGGTGAAAAAAGACATTTTAACAAATAAAAACTAAGTTTGCCTAATGGACCTGCAATGTTCTACAGGATGTTCTTTAGGCAGACAGAAGGGAATCCCAAAATTCCCCTCCAAAATTTCCTAGATCCTTTTGTTTGAGAGCTCTCACCTTTACAGTATATGCTGGAAGTTTTTAATGCAGATCGACCATCTTTGTATTTAGCTTGAGCATTTTTAAAAATAGCTAATATATTTTAATGATTTCTACCATCAATTTTGTACTGTGTATTTGTCCTGCATTTGCTACGTTTGTAGTTTTCCAGGGAGGTATTAACATTCAAAGCTGACGTGTTATAAATAACAGAGTCTCAAAACAAATTTAAGATATTGTACAATTACAATGTGAAACAGATAAATTACTCACTATAGAGTAAATTATAAAGTTCAGTAATGATTGATCAAGAGGGAAGTACAAAAGTAAGGCTACAAAAGATATGAACATCACAATTACTGCATTTGATCTAATAAAAATACGTTCAATACCACATGTAAAAACTGAAAACTGACAGTTCTTTCTGCTGCACTTGGGACGTTTGTTGAAATTGATGCCTATTGGGTCCTGATAAAAGCTTAAATAAATTTCAAAGGATTAGTCTACATGGGACAACTTTCTTAGTAAACTGCAATCAAATTCAAAATTAATAGAATACGTATAGAACTGTGTCAAATATTTGAATATTACGAAACTCACTTTAAATTGGACATGGGACAAAAAGTGAAAATGGAAATTAGTAAATATTTAGAACTGAATGGTTATGAACATATTACCTATTAGCCTTGTGGAATACGATTAATGCAGTACTCAGATAAAATGTTATGATATGGTTTAGCTCTCTGTCCCCACCCAAATCTCATGTCGAATTGTAATTCCCACATGTGAAGGGAGAGACCTGGTGGGAGGTGACCGGATCATGGGAGTGGTCTCCCCTATGCTGTTCTCGTGATAGTTAGTGAGTTCTCATGAGATCTAACTGTTTAAAAGTGACACTTTTCCCTTTGCTTTCTGTCTCTCCTGCTGCAATGTAAGACATGCCTTGCTTCCCCTTCGTCTTCTGCCATGATTGTAAATTCCCTGAAGCCTCCCAGCCATGCTGAACTGTAAGTCGATTAAATCTCTTTTCTTTATAAATCACCCAGTCTCAGGCAGTTCCTTAGAGCAGTGTGAAAACAGACTAATCTGTAGTCTTGTTGTAACTCTAATTTCTTTTATTAGGAAAAACGATGTGAAAATTAATGAACTAAGCATTTCTTTCAGTCATTTTTGCTGCAGTAACATACCACCGTGAATCTCAGTGTCTTACACTGACAAAAATGTATTTCCTTTTCACATTACATGTAGACGTGAGTCAGATACTGCTCTGCCCCAGTGTTGTTCTGTCCTGCAGCTTGCTTCACGTGTTTTATCATTCCAAGACCCAGTTTGAAGGAACTGCTATGGGGACCAATCTATTCCTATTCCTAAGGGTAGGGTGAAGAACAAGATAGCTGTTGGAAACTCATTTGTACCTTAAAGCTTCTCCCCAGAACTGACACATTGTCTAGTCTATGCACAATTTCAAAGTACATGGATTGAGGCGTGTTCCATGGAAATACACTACTGTCTGCTATCTTAATAAAAAAAAAATTTCTTTCTTTCTACGATCAAAATATATTCACTCTCTCCCCTAATGAAGAAATCCTAATATCAGATTCAAGGTCAATACCTAGGGTCTCATGATAGTGTCTCCACTGAGTGAAGATCTAGGGATCTAACGCATAAAAAGGCACTGCCCTCAAATACAGGATCATGGGATAGTGAACAATTCCTTCGAAAACCACTCCCATTGGAAAGAGGATAAGAAATGTTACTTGATTAGGCCTTTATTTTGCCCAGTCTATGGTGTTCCATGGTGCCAAGCTCTTCTCTCTGGAAGAGTTATTTTCTATTTTCCTCTTTGGCCACATCTCAAAAGGGTATTGAATAATGTGCATCTTTGAGGCTGAGCAGCTTGCTAAGCCTGCTCCTTTCTTCTTGAAAGCTGGAAACCCAAAAATTGTTTTATATTTTAACAGTTACAGTCTATTTTAATCCAGGCTATTGGAACTTTTGGCATTATAACTCTCTGAAAAATATGATTGTTTTTTCAACGAATTGATTTTAATCAGCAACCTATGCAAATAGCTACACCTCTGTTATTTGGAAATGTGCCTTTCTCTCCAGACTTACTTATAAATAATGTGAGCTACCCAGCTTCAAGGAAACTGTTGGCATCTCTTTCTTCTAAGTCATTTTGTCCAACTGGCATAGCTTTCTAGGAGTCATCTTAAACCATGCATAGTTTTTAACAAAGGATATGAATGGCAGTGTCCTTCATTTGGGCATGTGTCTTAATCTGAGATTTTGTTGCTCAAGGCATTTATTTTCTACTAATTAAAAAAAATTATGTTTTCCTATCTTGCAGTCCCTAGAATTTCTGTTTCTTCCCTGCTTGCAAAGCAACCCATTCTTCTCTGAACTCATATGACAATTCAGAGGAAAAGGTAACGTTAGTAATACTCTGTTGTGAAACCTCTTCTTCCAAAGCCACTCTTTGGTAGATCTATTATCTGCTTTCCAAGTTATTAAAGGTGACAGTTTGCTAAATATTTTGCCATTGCATATCATGGGTCATCATTGTTCCAGCCTCTGATAATAGTATCTTTACAACTTGTCTCTTGGCCTCAAAGTCAAGACACAGATTTTCAATTGTTATAGGAGTACATACCTTTGAGATACTAAGATTTGTTTTAATCAACTTTGCTATAGTAACAAATGGTTTCAAAAGCTTAGCACTTATACCAACAAAAAATAATTTCTTATTCATGTTAGACTGAATATTGGCTCAACTATAGTTCTCCTAGGTATTTAAGTAGGGTGGGTTTAGCTCTAATGTCTTCCCAGTCCATGATCCAAGCCGAAAGTCCAGCTTTTGTGCTAGCAATTCATAATATCTCCTAAGAGTTGTGCTCAGAATTGGTAGTTAAAGAACTGACATCTTGTTCCTTCTGCTTACATTCCATTATCCCAAATGAGTTCTAGAGGTCAGATCAAAATTAGTGGGCAGAGAAGTAGAGTCCTTTTATAAAGAAGGATGGGATAATCATATCTTTATAAAGAAGGATAAAATGATCACACATGCTCCCATTTTATACAATTTGAAAGAGAATAACAGAATAAACCACTCCTTAAAAAGGAAAAGAGTCATTAACAAACAACAGACATAAATTTAATTGAAAACAGACATATCGCCGGGCGCGGTGCCTCAAGCCTGTAATCCCAGCACTTTGGGAGGCCGAGACGGGCGGATCACGAGGTCAGGAGATCGACACCATCGTGGCTAACACGGTGAAACCCCGTCTCTACTAAAAAATACAAAAAACTAGCCGGGCGAGGTGACGGCGCCTGTAGTCCCAGCTACTCGGGAGGCTGAGGCAGGAGAATGACGTAAACCCGGGAGGCGGAGCTTGCCGTGAGCTGAGATCGGGCCACTGCACTCCAGCCCCGGCGACAGAGCGAGACTCCGTC
>NW_012118966.1:2061173-2073357 GCF_000951035.1 Colobus angolensis palliatus | reverse complement strand
ACAAATAAATAAATAAACAATAATAAAAATACAAATACAGAGATTAGCCGGACGTGGTGGCATGCACCTGTAATCCCAGCTTACCCCGAAGCACGAGAATCTGGAACCCGGGAGGTGGAGCTTGCAGTGAGCTGAGATCCGGCCACTGCACTCCAGCCCGGGCGACAGAGCAAGACTCCGTCTCAAAAAAAAAAAAAATAAATACAAATAAATAAATAAACAACGTTAAGAGTGAAAAAGGGGCTATAACTAAAGATGTGGCCAAGATTATAAAGAAATAAGAAAATCAGATGACCAATTTGATTGGAAAAGTTAGAAAACATGGAAAAATTTGTAGAAATATGTGACTATTCACAACTTTTTGTACAACAAAGTGAAGACCTAATTGAATCAGTAATGAAAAATAAGAGATTCAGGAAGCTAAAACAGGGGTTACAGACACTCTTACAGGCAAGTTTTATCAGACATTAAAGGAAAAAATGCTTTGCTTTTACACAAAATGTTTGTAGAATACACAATAGAAAAAGAGAACCCCCCTTACTAATTCAATGAGCTAAGTTAACTTTGGGGAGTTTAACCTGACAAGAACAGGAAGAGAAAGACAAATTTATAAAAATATCTTATTTATGAACATGAATCCAAAACTATTAAACATAATATTAGCAAAAAATACAAGGACTGTATTAAAAGGTTAATGTATCTTGAACAGTTTGGGTTTATTTCAGCAATGTGAGCCTTGTTTAACATTAGAAACTCTGGTCATAGTCGCTTTTAATATAAAAACTTTAAATGAAAAGAATTGGATTATCTCAATGAAGACACAAAAAACTTTTGATAAAATTTAACATTGGTTAATGATAAAATATCTAGTAAGTTAGATATTTTAAAAAGTACTTTTTATCTGAAAAACGAGATCTAGACAAAATACTCAGAAAACATTTTAATACTAATATGTTATAAAAATTTCCTTTAAGATTATAAATAAAACAAGACTATCTTCTATCACCACTTCTATTTAACTCTGTGTCCAGGGGCAATAAGGCAAGCAAAAGAGGCAAAAGATATAAGAGCTGCAAAGAAAAAAAAAATTATTAACAACATAAAGTTTAGCTGAATACAAAATCAAATAAAAAAATCAATTACTTTTCTCAGCATAGGCAACAGGGAATAATAATAATAATATGCCAATTATAATATCCCCAAGAAATATTAAATACTTAGAAATAAGTGTTATATAAGATGTATCACATCATAATAGAAAAAATAAATTTGTACAGAAAGACATTAAGGAGACTTGCATGGAGAGATATATTGTCTTAGTGAATTCAAAACTTCAGTATTATAAATATATGAAATTTAAAATTTCAACAGGTATTTTTGTGAAAGTGAGCAAATTAATTTTAAATTTTTTATTTAAAGAAAACTCGGAGAATAGCCAGACCTCTCCAGTAGTAAAAGATTAGTGATTGAACATCCTTCATCAAATATCTAGACTAACAAAACTTTAATATTTAAGATGGTGTGATATTGGTACAGAGATAGAAAAAGGAAACATTGAAACAGGAAAAGGTGTATGGAAACATAGCCCTGACAGGATGAAAAATTGGTGTATAACAGGACCAGCACTGCAGACCCCTGGAAAGAATATACTTTTCATTAAGTAGAGCTGGGGCAATTGAGTTTTTATATGAAAAAAATGAATTTCTTATTCTACAGCTTACAAAAATTCAGCTTATTATAGGTGAATACAAGGATTTAAATGTGCAAGTCAAAACAATAAATACAACATTGAGCAGACAATATAAGATACTCTATGTCTTAAGAAATATATATTAAATAAGACATTAAAAGTCCCCCCACTAAATTAGAATATAGACGAAGTTGACTACACTAAAATGAGAAATTAAAACATACCATAAGAAAATGAAAAGGCATAGATTTGAAAATGTATTTGCAAAACATATCATGCAAAATGGCTGTATAACAAAAACGTAAAGAACATCTACCTATATCCCACTCCCCCAAAAAAATTCAAAATAAAATAAAAATTGGCAAGATACTTGAAGACCCTTGACTTTACAGATTAGGTATCATGAATGCTAGTAACTTAGGAAGTAATGCTCATGCTCATTAACAAACAGGAAAATGCAAATTAAAACCATAATGGGATATATTGTTATGTCTATTAACTAGGAAAAAAGTTAAACTATCTCAAGTATTGATAAGGCTGTGAAGATATTAGAACACTTTTGTACTGATAGTGGGACTATTGATCAGTATAAAAATTTTGTGAAAAAATTAGCATTTTCTAGAAGGATGAAAATATGCATACCTTATAATATAGCACTTTCCCTCTTTGGTATATATTCTAGAAACATTATTTTACATGTTCACCAGAAAATACTGTTTAAAAACACAAAAACAAAAATGGAAAATCTAGAATCTAACCATATGCCCATTATTATAAAAGCAACAAATTCTGACATTTTTATCTAACAAAATACTATGTATTTGAGAAAAAATAACAAATTTACAGTTACACACAACAACAGCGATGAATTCAGGAACATGTTCAGTGAAAAAAAAAAAAAGTAGTTTAGGCCGGACACGGTGGCTCACTCCTGTAATCCCAGCACTTTGGGAGGCCAAGGCGGGCAGATCATGAGGTCGGGGATCGAGACCATCCTGGCTAACACGGCGAAACCCCATCTCTACTAAAGAAATACAAAAAATTAGCCAGGCATGGTGGCTGGCGCCTGTGGTCCCACCTACTTGGGAGGTTGAGGCAGGAGAATGGCGTGAACCCGGAAGGCGGAGCTTGAAGTGAGCAGGGAAAGCGCCCTTGCACTCCAGCCTGGGTGACACAGCAAGACTCCGTTTCAAAAAAAAAAAAAAGTAAGTTTAATGATGCCAACATATGTGTTAAAACTATAAAGAAAAGCAAGGAAGTGAAAAAAACAAAATTCAGGATTATGCTCCCCTGAACAGAGAGAGAACTGGGTAAAATGAAAGGCATATGAGAGACAGCAATGGCAAAGGTAACATTCTTTTTTTTTTAACTGGGCAGTGGGTAAATGGGCATTGTATCATTTTTAATACTTATGTGTGTATACGTATATATATAAATATTCATTCGTATCTACTCAATATTTGATTACAAAACACCAATGAAGAATGCAAGACACAGAGGAATTAGCCACACCTCAGGGGATACCAATATATGACACTTTTGACATAATGAGATGATAGACATCTCTTTCAGGCCAATGAAGGAACAGAGGGCAAAATGTGGACAAGAACACCATCGTATTACTATAAACATAATGAGATTCCCCTTCTTCCAGAAGCCATCTCAGGGAAGAGGGAGTGAGGCAATCCTCTTCCTTCTGAGAAAGCACAGACAGCCCTAACGAAGAATGAGAAGTATTTGGAGTATTAAACTGACAAAAGAATTTTTTAAAGAAAACGGTTTTAAACTAAAAGAGTCTGAATTATCTTTAACTGACAAGTGTCCTCCACTCTCACCATTATCCATGAAAACAGAGACTCCAGAGGTAGGCAGTATAAAATAAAACAGTATTTTGAGGACATCTAAGTCATTGGGTGCATTCAGTTTTAATCTCACTTGAAGTATTACAGGAGTAAATTCAGGGTGCTTTTGTGGCACATTAGGAAGCTTGCCCCAATCCAGATTTGAGGATTGGATTGGGAAGAGGTAGTCACAGAAGACTTACTGAGACCTAAGAGACCAGGAGGATTTAGTTTGGGGAGTTTTTCAAACAGAAGAAAGAGCACATATAAGGATTATTCTCTTCTTGCCTTCCACTGACGCAGGGGTTCAACTTATATCTATATTTGTATCTATATCTACTTACGTATATATGCCCTACTTTTCTATGAGATAGAGTGGTAATCCTTTACTAATGTCACATTCTGGCTCAAGAGAGATCTGGGCACCTATTCTCTAGGTTCACAGAGTCCTTGGAACTTCGAATCCTTGTACCTCTTATTACTATATATTAAGAACATTTTTCTTATTTGTCTTCCCTTCTAGGGAATTTCTATCCTTGAGAATTTCTATCACTTTCCCAAGGATAGAACTTGGCACAAAGAAAGTGTTCAATAACATTTATTAAATGTTGAAAGAATAAAAATCTGAGTAGAATAAGTGATCAAAGGGAAAAGGTACATTGGTGAGCTGAAAAGATCCAAAAGAAGAGAAATCTAAGAATGTGCAAGAAACAGAAGTAACCTGAAGAGAAGGCACATTTCAATTTCAGCGAAGTCCGTTTAGTCTCCATTGACCTCTTGCTATTTAAACCATCAAAGAGTGGTCTATCCTTTAGTAAATTGATTCAGTATGTTATTGGCTTTTTGGTTCTGGGAATCAAGACAGGCTTATCCAGAACATAATCAATATTAGATTGAGGTTTAAGATCTGATTCTGCAAAGGTGATCCAAAAAGATGATGAATTTTCTATATAGCGTATCGTATTTATTGTACTGTTAAATGAATGATTGCTGTAACTGAATTAAAGTTGTTACCAGCACATTAAGCAGTGCCTATTGTTTCTTCCAGGTGGCACAAACCTGTCAAATTAAAAAGCCAAACATAATAAAATTTTACATTGCACTCCAGGATTGCAAAGAGGGATACAATGTAACTCCAGGGGTTTGGGGCAAGTACTATAATGAGAGCTTATTATTGAACTCTAGCTTTGAATGAACCTTGGGTTTTCCTTTTAAGTAGACGCCTGTATTATAGGACAAAGAGCTTTATCTTTTGTGACGGGAAAGCTAAGAATAACTGTTCTTTATGAGTCATGCAAACACATTCCAAAAAGGGCTTTCTTCTATTAAACATCTGTAACAGCTCTTCCTGTCCTTTCCCACCACCTCAGCCCAGGTAGAGCTGACAGGCAAGGGATAATAGGCAGCGGTTATTTTTACTCTATTGAATTTCAATAAAGGAACAAAAAATAAGTCACAAGAGCAAATAATATTTCAATTCTCTGCCTCCAGAGACAAAATGTGGCCAAGAGTGACCTTTGGGGACAGGAACTATAGAATAATTTTTTTTTTTCCAGTTTGTAGTTGGTGCCAATTTCTCACCAATGGAGAGAATTACAGCTCCCTTGTTGAGTCCTCATTTCAGCATCTTTTGTAAAGATGAACATTTGAAGTCTAGAGAAAATGTTTTGCTCTGTGTGGTGTTCAGCCTTACCGGGGCTGCCCCCGATGCCAATTTTTTCTTCACAAATGAATCTGATTCCTTTATTTATAGAAAGCTAGCATTTAGGGCTCAAGATACAATATGAAGATGTGGTTTTCACCTATTTAAAAATGAGAGAGGGAATGTATACCTTTAAAACAAAGTCTTAGATTTCTCTATTAAAAATTGACCAGAGAGACTAGGTTCTTCAACTTTTTAATCACTTGGAGAGACTGAGTAGGGGGGAGGGTAATAATTTTCTGATGGAATTTTTGACCAAATAATTCTGCCCATCAACAGGAAGAAAGGAGAAGGTTGGTTATGATGGGATCGTGGGTACTCATCTCCAACAAACTCTGCAGTAGTAATGGAGGGATGTTGTCCGATTTCACTCTTCTCACAGTTATCCTCTTTGGTCATGTTTGACTTTCTGCCCAGCATGCAGAGTAGAGATAATACTGTCTGGCTATGCAATTTGGAAGAATGATTTGCTTTCTCTTCTTGCTAAAATCTGGGAAGTAATAAGTAGAGAGAGGGAATGTATGTATGTGGATTATAAATCAGAAACAATATTTTATAAAGGGCCAGCTTCTCACCTTATTCACTCATCCTAGAGAAAACAGAGTTTCTCATGGCAAAGTTTACTCCATAAAATGGCAACTGTGCAGTATCATAAGAACTCTTTCAAAGAGTAGTAGCTCAATAATCTTTGAGTGAATAAATGCTCTTCTAAGGAGACAAAAAATATTGGTATATTCTTTAGCTGGATGTCTATGTTTTCTAGTAGCTTGACCTCAGAATGAAACAAACAAAAATCAGTATGGCTAGAATATTATAGTTGCTTATACTAATTCAGTAAACCAGCAAATTTCATGCATCTACTACATCAACTAAGTAACAAAAGCTGCTTAATGAATCCTCAAATTAGAGGGCTTTTTACTCCCTTTTACATCCCGGAATGGTAGAGCTAATGGAGGGCAAATTTTACGAAATAATTAAAATGGTGCCAAGCTTTTACTAGAAAGAGGAGGAGCCCTGATTAGCACAGACTCTAAGGACCAGCAGCTGCAGATGCCAATTTGAAGAGTCAACAACCTTTCTCACTGTTAAGGAGCAGGTTCATTGTTCAGCAACAGCCCTTTCACTGATGAAAACCCTCTTAGACCTGGAAAATGTGCCAAATGTGGGAAGGGCCTTTCCATGGCAGTCACACTGGTTGCCATAATTTTCTAACTGGCTTCGGTGCTTCTTTGTTGTGTTCCTGGGCTGCAAAGCAACAGAAGGAATAGGAATATGCCTGCAGGGCTTTTGATGGAGTGCACAGTTTTTTTCTCGGAATTTATTTCTGTTGCCATCTGCATCAAAATAACATTTTTTTTAACATTCAGTTTGCATGCCCTCAATTCACATAAGCAATTCACATACATTGCTTAATGTCTCTCATTTCTCAGCTCCATGGGCTGCCCCCAAGTTTCCCCACTAAATACGGATTTTCCTGAATCCTTTGTTCTTTTCGCTCATCCATGCCCTGCCTCTCTCCTGCTTCATCCTTACGTCCAGCAGAGGAAACAGAAATAAGGTTTTGTTTTTTGTTCTTTTTTTCCAATTATAAGATCGTTACATTATTTCTAGGCAGTTTAGCTAGATTGGACCATCTTACGGGTGTCTCTCAATTTCCAGAAAACTTACGAAATTTGAAAAGTTTGTTAAAAGTGAATTTGTTTCATTGTTCTTTTCATGCCTTTTCATGCCACTGGTTTTCATTTAAACTTGGGAAATGGTTGTTTCTGGAGAAAACAATCAGTCCTGAAAGATAATGTCACAAGGGAAGTAATTTTAACATCAGAAGCATGCAATTCTCCATTGAAAGGGGAGGAATTATCTTGTTTGAAAATGCTTATTGACACAGTGATCTGGTCTGCTCAGTTAAGCATTTTGTTGAATAAGCTATTTGTTTTCTTTTATAACAGCTGGAAGAGATGACATTTCAAATGAAAACAGCTTTCTTGGTCCCTGGGAAGGTATGAACTTGTGAAGGAACTTTTTTTTTTTTTTTTTTTTTTTTTTCCTGCAGCTTTTTGTGGCCATCACCATTTTGGGCCAGCCTCTGGAATCAGTCTGTGCCTAAAGGTTGAGCAAGATAATGAGGCATGGATGTAGAATGTACCCTGCCTCACCATAAACAGAATATTTTCTCCTCTGTACAACACCTATTTTTTGACCATCCATGGAACTCTATTGGAGCTCCAGAATAAGATCTGCAAAACGGGTCCTTACCTTCAAACAGTTGTTATGCTAAACCATGATAAGCATTTATGCCAGTTTTCAGTTGTGAGAATAAACTCAAACCAGCTTAATCCAGAAATTCATTTACTGACAAATGAATGAGAAGTGCAGAGCAAGGCAAGACCTCAGTTATGGCTGGATTTAGGGCCTCAAGCAATGTCAGGTCTGTTGGATTAGCTCTGCAATACTCAGTGGGTGGACTTCTCCAGATTGACATGATGGCAAGATGGCTCCAGAAGCTTCCCATATCACACTCATTTAGGTAGAAAGAAGACGATATATCTTACTGATAATTCTTACAAAAATTCTGAAATTCCTTCTGATGAAAACACAGTCCCCTTTGTGAACTGAACAAGAAGAACAAAACAGTGGAATTCTGTTGATTGGTGCAGCTAGGTCACTTGGCCTCAGAAGGGGATTCAGTGCTCTGACGGGTCAGCCCAGATCTCATGCCCAGAAGAAAGATTCAGTAATCTGATTGGCCATGTCCGAGTCACATACCTAGAAAAGGGATTCAGTGCTTTGCATGACCAGATTTGAGTCATATATTTCAACTCTGAAGTCAGGGATAGAGCCCAACCTCCTGGAATAAGCAGTAGGGAAAGTCATTTCCCAAAGGAAAGTTATTATACTTATCAAAAGGGAGAGGAATGAATAAAAATTGTGCACCTGCAGAGTTACTACATATTTAAACAGCATATTATTTGAGTATTTACTAGGTTGTGGACAAAGTAATGAGCACATATATGCGTCACCTCTTTTGATTTATTTTTTATCAACTTTATGAGGAGTTGCAGTTTATATTTAAGAATTCAAAGTTTCAAAAATTACATGGCCTGCCTAATGTCACACAGTTAGAAGGAGGTGGAGCCAGGATTTGGGCTATAGTGTCTGATTTTGGAGGCTACACTCTGAAATACTGTATAGTATCCTACACTCAAAATGATAGTGACAGCCACCGCAACAGCTAATACTGGTTGGGTACTTACTGTGCAAGGGATTTTATGTGGATTATGAATAAAGTGCTAAGTCCAGGCAGAGCATAGCAGTTTCTCTTCCAAAAAAAGTTTTTATATAGATAAAGAATTGGATACAAGACTTGAGACTCCCCTTGGCATGAGGAAAGCAGCAGGGATAGGGCAGTAGTTTGCAGTGATGCTGGTGGTGACAGTGCCAGGCCTTAGGAAAGTTGTTTTCAGAAGCAGGATACAAGATGTTTATAGGCTGAAAAAGGGTCAAGAGAAGCAGCTGTTGATAACACAAAAGAAAACAGAGATGTTTATGTAGTAAAGTCTCAGGGGAGGTGGGAGGGCATGAGATTAAGAGCTTTGATGAAGGTTTTAGCCTTGGATAAGAGAAACACCTTTTCTTTTAAGATAGAAGGGAAGAAAGGAAGGCTGGGACAAAGAAATATAATTGCTTCTGCTGGGATTCTTAATATGATACCCCAAAGCAGGGTATCTTGGCATGCTGAGTACTTTGAACTGAAGATTGGAAGGGCCTCGGAAGTGAGTTCTCTCTGAACTTCTTCTGCCCTTCTGTCTCCCACCCCTCTTTCTTCCCTGAAGGGAGTCATAGAAATAAGAACTCCTGTTTCCCAAGGAGGGTCATAGAAATAGAACTCCTCTTCTCCAAAGCAAACCATAAAACCTATAAAGGCCATTCTCTATCTTCTGCCTTCTTCTTTGAAGACCTTCATTCCAGAGGCTTACTGTCCCATACTCAGGAGGATGGAATGCTACACCGACAGTCCAAGAAGAATCTGAACAGACAGACCTTGCTGCATTTCCCTCCTCAGTCAATTACAGTGAGATTACACCCTTTTGTCCAATCACATTTCTATACCACTTTATCAAACCTAAGCATAAAAATAGCTTTCCCTGGGTCTTTGGGTCTTCATTTCTGTAGGCGCCTGTGTCATGTAAAACTTTGATTAAATAAATTTGTTACACTTTTCTCTTGTTCACCAGTCTTTCATTTTAGTAATGTCAACAATGATCCTTATGATGGGTGAAGAAAGGTATCACATCTTTCTTGCCTCTACACTCCTTCGTAAAAGAAAATACAGGTCTTCACATTTGTGTTGAGGCTGCCTAACCGTTTACATGGAATAAATAGAGTTGCACCTTTAATTCTGCTTTGATTCCCTTCTCCTCAAGGTCACGAGTCTCTTGAGAGTACCAAATCACCAGGATTTTGGCTGGCTGGCTGCAGCATTTTGGAGGTCTTTGTCATGTTCCAATATGGAATTCTTGTCAACTTTGCATGTTAAAGATATTTTCTCTTTGTCATTCTGGTGTTTTTATGGTGCGTAGATACAAAAGAACTAGTTTCACCATTTATTGCAGAATAATGTATAACTTATACGCAGAGTTTAAATATATAATTTAATGTAGATAGGCAAATAGTGTATTTCCAAGAAAGTGATATAATACACTAACTAATTAGCTACAGTTTGTAATATAGATGAATTGGCAGCTGGAAGTGACAACCATTACTTTATAATTAATTGAGTTAGACCTTTCTAAAATTAATCAGTTAGGAAGTACAGCTGGGCAAAGATTAATGCACAGGAGGCCTTCAGTGCTCCCACCAGAAATCAAGGTCAAGCAAGTGATTATGGCTATTCCACCTTTCTACTGCTTGTTGAGCAGTAATTCAACCAGCCAGTTATTTCTGATATGCTGCCTAATTGTCTTCTTTGGGTTCTTTTGAATCTTCCAGAAAATCCACAGAAACTATGTTTTCTAAATATTGACTTATCCTAATTATAGCTCTATTGTTCCACAGACTTATTTTTTTAAAAAAATAGATAAAATTATTGAGTGTTTAATACATATCAGGCCCTATGGTAAACCACTTATGTACTTTGTTTCATGTTTCCTCACAAGATCCCTATAAATTAGGTTTTCAAAGAGGTGGCATACCATAATGGTAAAAGCCAAGATTTAAATGCCTGACTTTCTAGATACAGATCCCAGCTCTGCTAGTAACTGCTGTGTGCCTTTGGGTAAATTATTTAACCTATTTCTTAGTTTCCTTATCTGTAAGATAGTGATCATAATAGTAACTTCCTCATAAATCTGTATGGATTAAATTGGTTAATCTGCACATACGTGAGTTTAGAATAAAAATAGGGCTGTCACAGTATTGTTATTTTTCTGCACCACCACCTGCCCATAATGATAATAGGTTTCATTTGTGAGGACTTACATGATTCTAACCATTTTGTGCATTTTAACTGACTGAATCTTCCCAAGAATCCCATGAGGTGGATGTGATGTGAGTTGAATGAATCCTCCTTTTACAGGTGAGGGAGCTGAGGCACAGAGAAGACTGATAACCTGCCTAAAGTTATCTTCTTTACTAGTATAAGAACCAAGATTTACTCTCAGCTTCAAAACCCATGTTTTTTACTACTCTATGTGGCTGCTCCTCTTCAGCATCACCTGTATATCAGACACACTGAAGGAAGTGGGGTCCCAGGAAGGAGCAGTGTTCTTTTGTGACCCTATCATTACAAGCATTTTTCATCTGGAGTGCTCTGCTTCCTTTGCCCATGTGTTGAATACTTATTTAGCCCTAAATAGTCAACAACAGCAACAAAATCACCTCTGCTGGAAAGGCTTCCTTAATGTTTTCATAATCTTTCATAATAATCTTAGGTTTATCTCTTTCATAACATTTTAAAGTCAATATGTTAGTCAAATAATCAATAAATATTTATTAGTTCATCAATGACTTTTTATTGAGTTCCTTTTTTCATCGGGTTTGCATCCTAATGGAGGAAGATAGTCTTTAAACATGGTGGAGAAATAAAAAAACTAAGATAATGCCAGATGTACAAAATGACTTTTGGAGAGGATGCAATGGGTTAATGTAGAAAGGGATTGAGTGTGCTGCTTCAACTAGATTGACCACAGATGAGACTTGAATAATGGAAAGTAGTCCCATTACTGGGGAGAGAGATGATTGGAGTGATACTAAGCTGTTATTTTGGATGTTGGCTTTAGAAAAAGAAGGAATAAGGGGAGTCACCTTGATGTTTCCTGCTCACCCTGAGAGAAGTTTTGTTGTTTGATAGCTCTTAGAGATTGAGGTTTAAAAATAACTTATAAAAAAGCCAAAAGGGATGACCAATTTTAATAGTTAATTATAGAGAATTCCTAGATTGGAGAGATGATTGGAGATGAGACTTGAATAATAGGAAGTCTCTGTTACATTAGGTAGCTAGTCAGACATGAGCAGGGTAAGAGAAGGCTCTCCCTGCCACACGCACACACCAGGAATGTCAGGCGACCATCAGATGATGGTCACACCATTGTTAACTGTCTCTCTGAAGTATTAATTGGCCACAGCCAGCACCACAGAAAGACACTCCTGGATAAACAGGAACACGTGAAACTGGTGATTGATTTGTTTTTCTAAGACCAGCCGAACGCGCACAAAAGAACCAGCGAGTAGGCAAGTGTAGGAGCA
Organism: Colobus angolensis palliatus; assembly: GCF_000951035.1. Taxonomy (NCBI): domain Eukaryota; kingdom Metazoa; phylum Chordata; class Mammalia; order Primates; family Cercopithecidae; genus Colobus; species Colobus angolensis. The sequence continues at coordinate 2,061,380 of NW_012118966.1, read as the reverse complement.
AAACTGCAAATTTATTTTTGGTCACTTGAGGTGTGGGGGAGAGGTCTATCGGCCTCCAGCAAAGGAGGCCAGACAGAGTCCCCCGGTGGGGCTCTCGGACGGAATTCCTGCAGTCCCGACATCCCGACAGGAGTGGGGCTGTGAGAGACTGAGGAAGGCCGCGTGGCCCGATGGCTGAGAGCGGCTTTTCTAGGAGTGGGAGGGCAA
>NW_012118966.1:2017181-2059664 GCF_000951035.1 Colobus angolensis palliatus | reverse complement strand
TGGTAGGATTAGCTGAGAAATCACCTAAACGCTTCTCAATTTTGGAAAGATCGGCCAATGAAAAAGGGACATGTACTCTGACTACCCCCTCCGCCCCAGCCACCTCTCGCAAAGGTGCTAACACTGTAGGAGGGTGTGGGGCAGGGCACTTAGAGCGAGTGTGTGCAGAGATAGGGGACTCAAGACAGCCAGTTGGGGGCCTTGAAGGAGGCATGGGACCTAGTGGATTACTAGTAGATAAGGAGGAGGAAGGAGGAGTCTGGATGGGGGGAGGAGGAGGAGTCTGGGCAGGAAGGGAGGGGGTGGAGAGAGTGGGGAGAAAAGGAGGAGTATAGGGACGAGAGCTTAAGGCCCAAAAGCCTTGTACATAATTAATTTCGGACCACTTGCCTAGCCGCTGGCAGAAATTGCTGAGGTCGATCACGCCACAGTGGAAAGGAAAATTAACCGCTACCTCCTAAGGTCTTGTTCAAGCTGTAAGGTTTTTAATTGGCTAGGAGGCACCCTAAGGGGGTGCTCTTTGGAAATTTGGACTGGGGGGTTTCCCGTTTGTTTCCTCTTTACTTACACAATGGACACAATGAAAATGGAAGTGGATCTCTGCCTGGCTTCAAAGCGTCCTTTGGAACCAGCAGAGACAGACTGGAGGCTCATGGAGCCAAAGTGGAGATTACCTTCAGGCAGACGTCTCCATCCTGAACGGGTCTCCTGAGCCACTTGGTGGCTCAAAAGTGGGCCTCGGACCTGTGCAGGATTTTGGGCTGAGGGAGGTAAAGAGGAGACAAGGGAACTTACCCCAGAGAGGCCATGAGAGTGAGGGAAGCAGGTCTCAGGTCCTGGTCTGTCCGTGGCGTGGAATGAGGAGGAGGAGGCTCCCCGGACCCTGGGGGCCCTGAGGAGGGGTCTCCTCCTGGGTTCGGCACCAGCTGATTTGTTTTTCTCAGACCAGCCAAGCGGGCACAAAAGAACCAGCGGGTAGGCAAGTGTAGGAGCAAAACTGCAAGTTTATTTTGGTCACTTAAGGTGTGGGGGAGAGGTCTATCGGCCTCCGGCAAAGGAGGCTGACAGAGTCCCCTGGTGGGGCTCTCAGACGGAATTCCTGCAGTCCCAACATCCCGACAGGAGTGGGGCTGTGAGAGACTCAGGAAGGCCGCGTGGCCCGATGGCCGAGAGCGGCTTTTCTAGGAGTGGGAGGGCAATAGGCGGGGCACGGGTGTGTCGGGGGGCGTTCCGCAGGTGCAACCAGGTAAATCTTGGTCTCTTCGGATTGATGTCACCTGGCGCATGCCCGGTTGGTCTGCACCTTCCCTGGGTGCTGGCTGCATTTTCGCGCGCGTGGGAAAAGCTGGTGAAGAAGAACCCAGAAGTGCGCCATTCTGCCTCTGTTCGTCCAAACAGTGATCAGCAGCTTCCCGATAAGATCTTAGATGTTGAGCAAGAGGGCTGAAGCACGCACATTAGGAGGCACAGTGGCAGAGTTTAACTGGTATATGACATCTCCAGTTGTATACCACTTCTAAGGACAACTTCTAGGGACATTTGATGGGTAAGAGAAGGAGAAGAACACCTCAAGTGAGCATGCGTATAACTCCAGTAAACACACTGCACAGGCTTCCCTCCCAATATCTAGCAGGCCACTGCACATGTGGACAGCCCACCCCAAGGGAAGAATCAGGGAAGAAGTAATGAAGACCCCAGAGCATGCCAATGTATAAACCCCAAGTCCAGAGGTCAAACTGTGTACTTGAGCTCTCGTTTCCTGTTTGGACCTCTTCCAAATGTACTTCAATTCCTTTCATTCCTACTCTAAAGCTTATTAATAAACTTTCACTCCTGCTCTAAAACTTGCCTCAGTCTCTTCTGCCTTATGATCCTCAGAAGAATTCTTTCTTCTGAGGAGGCATGAACTGAGGTTGCTGCAGACTTGTATGGATTTGCTGCCAGTAACATAGCCAGCCCTGCAAAGATAGAGCATTCCATGCAGAAGGACCAGCAAGTGCAAAGGCCCATTCCTGGAATCAAAGTTGCTGCACTGGAGGGACAAAAAGAAACGGAGTGCAACTATGAATAACATCAAAATATGTAGAGCCATTACATTTTTACAGGCTTATTTCTCTACCTAAACTGTCAACATTTTAGGGTTAGGGTTATGCTCCACTCATCTTTGAATCCTTAACATTTAGTATATATCCCTGGACAATGGTTGTTTTTGGCCAGTTGCCAGCATGAATCATTGACACAGTGAACTCTTATCACAGATATTTCTCTTTTCTCTTCCTTCTGCCTTCTCCATACTTGTAACTCTTCTGAAACGAGTTCTGTATTTTTCTTTTTTCTCTCTAGTTCCTTCTCCACATTTCTGTTTTCATTTGGTTCTACCTTTCCCTACTTTTATTTATCTTTACCCCTTGATCTCTTTTGTTGCCCTAGGTAATTCCATCCTAAGCTGCAGGGTTCTATCAATATATAATGGTCTCAGGATAGAAGATGAAGCACATTAGACACCTCTTAGCTCTCTTTAATCCCTACCTTCTTCCACAGACCCCAAACAATTTCTTGTATTTTGGGGTCAGATGCCAAAGCTGAAAACATAACTCAGTCCTGAGATCTTTGTTGGCAAAAGAATGCAAGCTGGTTTCCTTTTAAGCTGTTGTTTTGGATGCTGGCTTTAAAGATGAGAGAATAAGGTGAGCCACCTTGGTGTCTCCTGCTCACCCTGGGAGAAGTTTTATTGCCTGATAGCTCTTAGAGATTGAGGTTAAAAAAGAACGTATAAAAAAGCAAAAAGGAATGACCAATTTTAATAGTTAACTATAAAGGATTCCTGGAGTTCCTTTTCTTCCAGCTGATAGAGAAAAGAAGAAACTCCTGTGCCTTTGTCTTGTAAGGCAGCTTTCATCTGCTCCCCAGGAGTTTACACAGCTCTTCAGAAGGAAAAGATAACCAAAGCTGAGCTGAAACCTCCCCTGGGGTCTTAAAGGCCATCTCTTTAGTAGCAAATATGCTGAACCCACAAATCTTGGATACATAGAATTAAATCAGCTTTCCTTCCATTTTTTGTTTCCCTTTTTCTTTCAGGGAGTAGGAGCCACCTATAAAGAGTTTAGAATCAATTCTGAAAATATAAGATCAGTTTCCTCCTGCCTGTGACTGTTTTTGAGATGCCAGCCAAGGTGACCTTATTCCCTCTCCTTCTTCCCAGGCACTGTGAGGCTTTCTGTATAGCCACCTTCGTTGTACAGCTTCAAACACAACTCAGCTCAATGACCTTTTGTTACGAAAGAGAAAATCTGGTGCTATTTCAGAAGCTATTTTTTAGTGTTTGATTTAGACATTAGCTATAAAATGCATATAATACCTTTAATTATTCTAAGATACTGTAAAAAAAAATCTTGCTGTATAAATGTCTTAATCAGTAGGATATTTTCCGGAAATTCAAAGGTGAAGAGGCAATCATGTACAAATTATACCCTTGGGCTCTGGAGTCATATTGTCTGAACCAAATGCCTGCACCAACAGTGTCATCTTTGGAAAGTTGTTTAATGCCTCTTTGGCTCAGTTTTCTCATGCCTGAAATGAGAATAAAAGTCTCATGTTATAGAGTTTGGGGAAGAAGTAAATGAGATAATGGACATAAAGCTCTAAGCACAGTGCCAAACTCAATTTAAACACTTAAATAAAGGTGACAATTATTTTGGCCATCTGAATAGAGGAGTAGAAAGGAAAGAGGAGGGATAAAGGAATCCTACTGGTCTCAGCCATATTGTTCCAGTTTAATATCCTTGACTGTGTTACTGGCCTCTGTACTCACAGGAGCGGTTCAGGAAGATGCAAGCCTGGTTCCAGGAAGCATAGAAATTCTAACTTATGCATGGAGTCATCTTATTTGCCAATGTTACTACAATAAAGAATTGTAAAAATAATAATAATAATAATAAGACACTTATTAATAAAAAATAATAAAAATTAATAAAAAATAAATAATAAGAATTTCAAGATCATCTAAGAAGGGCAGTAGGAGCAAATAAAAAAGAAAACATCAAATCCAACCAAATTGAAAAAAGTGCCTACTATGTGTCTAGCACAGTGTGGGGCTTTCTTGGGAGATTGGGGTGGGGAAAAGGTGACCTAGTCACTACCCTCAGAATCCAAATATGGGAGTAATAATTTAAAAAATAATCTGTGATTTGACAAAAAACATGTAGTCTTTGAAGAGAAAGATGCATCTTACTCTCATATGGTCTGTAGCGCTACTGATACAATATACAATGCAGAGACAATATTCACTGTATTGATTTCAGAGCAAATGTGCAGTTTCTAATGTGAAGGAAAAGTCAAGTGACATCTCATCCAGAAAATGGGATAATTACTGTGAAACAATTAAGAGCACAGACTCAGGAGACAGAATACCTGAATTTGAGCTTGGACTCCCTTACTAGATATGTGACCTTGGGCGATCCACTTTACCCTTTACATGCTTTATTTTCTCCTCTCTCAAGTGTGAACAAGAATAGTCCTTCGCTCACAGGATTGTCAGCATTAAATGAGAAACTGCACATAGGCATCAATTCATAGTACAAGCTCAAGAGTTCAATTAATGGTATGGTAGTTTTTTTTACTATTAGAAAAGGATAATTTTAACTTCATCCTATCTTTCTTTGTAAAATTCATCTCTTTTTGATATTTTAGCAGGTTTTAGTAAATCAACTTTGCCCTCAGTAAACCACTTTTATTTATTTATTATTTATTTATTTATATCATGCTTTAAGTTCTGGGGTACATGTACACAACACGCAGGTCTGTTGCATAGGTATACATGTGCCATGTTGGTTTGCTGCACTCATCAACTCATCATTTACATTAGGTATTTCTCTTAATGCTATACCTCCTCTAGGCCCTCACCCTCACCAGTGTGTGATGTTCCCCTCTGTGTGTCCATGTGTTCTCATTGTTCAGTGAGAACATGCAGGTGTTTGGTTTTCTGTCCTTGTGATAGTTTGCTGAGAATGATGGTTTCCAGCTTCCTCCATGTCCTTGCAAATGACATGAACTCATTCTTTTTTATGGCTGCATAGTATTCCATGGTATGTATGTGCTACATTTTCTTGATCCGGTGTACTATTGATGGACATTTGGGTTGGTTCCAAGTCTGCTACTGTGAATAGTGCTGCAATAAACATATGTGTGCATGTGTCTTTATAGTTGCATGATTTATAATCCTTTGGGTATATACCCAGTAATGGGATTGCTGGGGCAAATGGTATTTCTAGTTCTAGATCCTTGAGGAATCGCCACACTGTCTTCCACAGTGGTTGAACTAATTTACACTTCCACCAACAGTGTAAAAGCATTCATATTTCTCCACATCCTCTCCAGCATTTGTTGTTTCCTGACTTTTTAATGATCACCATTCTAACTGGCATGATATGGTATCTCATTGTGGTTTTGATTTGCATTTCTCTAATGACCAGTGATGATGAGCATTTTTTTATGTGTCTATTGGCTGCATAAATGTCTTCTTTTGAGAAGTGTCTGTTCATATCCTTTGTCCACTTTTTGATGGGGTTGTTTTTTTCTTGTAAATTTGTTTAAGTTCTTTGTAGATTCTGAATATTAGCCCTTTGTCAGATGAACGGATTGCAAAAATTTTCTCCCATTCTGTAGGTTGTCTGTTCACTCTGCTGATAGTTTCTTTTGCTGTGCACAAGCTCTTTAGTTTCATTAGATCCCATTTGTCAATTTTGGCTTTTGTTGCCATCACTTTTGGTGTTTTAGTCATGAGGTCTTTGCCCATGCCTATGTCCTGAATGGTATTGCCTAGGTTTTCTTCTGGGATTTTTATGGTTTCAGGTATTACGTTAAAGTCTTTAATCCATATTGAATTAATTTTTGTATAAGATGTAAGGAAGGGATCCACTTTCAGCTTTCTACATATGGCTAGTCAGTTTTCCTAGCACCATTTATTAAACAGGGAATCCTTTCCCCATTGCTTGTTTTTGTCAGGTTTGTCAAAGATTAGATGACTAAGCCACTTTTAGGTCCAAAGCTGCCCACTGAGAAATAAGAATTATAATTGTTGTATTAGGTTGGTGCAAATGTAATTGCAGTTTTGGCCCTATTTTAATGGCAAAAACTGCAGTTACTTTTGCACCAACCTAATACTTGGAAGAGGCTGCTGGAATGTTTCAATGAAAATTTATTTTTTTGTTTTGAAAGCAGAAGTGGGTTTGTATTGTAAAATTGTGGCTGTTTTCTCAAATTGACATCAGTATTGATGTCCTTACTCCACATAATGTACAGCCATGAAAAGATTAGAGGTTGGAGATTATCACGTCCTGTTAGTTAATGACAATAATTAGTTGTCATAAACTGATAGACTAGCTTCTCGCACTAGCTGGTTAGGCAAGTCACCTCACCTCACTGAACCTCCTTTTCCCAGCTGTAAAACAAGAATAATAGAATGCTTATACACACACAGGGATGTTGAGCAGCTTAGGTAATTGATGTTTGCAGTATGCTGGGAGATAAAAGGCTTTATGAAAATATAAAGCATATTAAAGAAGAACAAAGTGAGATATTAAAAGTGATGGAGGATGTAACAGAACTAATAGATTGAGAAACAGAACCTGGAAGAAAATAAAGTTGGTGTAACACTAAATTATAATACTGATTTGAGGCTTTTGAAGGATCCATTCAAAAGAGTATCTCTTTTGACACACAATAGTTAATTTCTGAGTGTTGCAACACCTTCCTTCCTTTCCAAACACATGCTAATCTTAAAAAATGGAAAGTGCTTGTATCAAAGTTGAATCTTCCACAGTATTCTATGACTTAATGTGACCATTGTAATAGTAACCTTTGATGTTGAGCATCATTCTAATGATACTTATTTTTATTGCATTTGCTCTACGTCAAAAGTCAGACACTATCTATCCAGGAGAGTTAACTATATAAAAATCTTTAAAGAAATAATTTTAAAAGATACTTTTCCCCCATCCTACAATTCAATTTAATTTAAAAGCCAGTTTGACTATTTTTCTTCTTGTGGTAAGAAAAGCTGACTTGCCCAAAATGATTCTTTTCTTTTTCCTGTTTTTTCAATAGATCTAATACCTATTTCTGAGCCATTTGGTTTGACAGCCATAATAGCTGAAATACTTTTCCTTGCAGTCTTTAGAAATGCCCCCTAGAGGCAAATAAGCTTTGGGCAGAATCAGTAAATATCAGTATAAACGGACATTTCCTGCTTGTTCTTTTTAAGGTAATATGTGGAGGAGTCAGAGCAACGGACAGGAACACCTGCTATCTACTTGGCAGATTTATTGAGCCATTTCAGGTCAGACATGCATTTTCAAGACCCAGGGAAACTTGATCTCATTTGTATTGTACAGCAAATAACATAATAGCACATTGGTATTCATCTGTGTGTCAATAACCTTGAATAGTTTTAGAAGTCTGCAGAAATCACCCTTCACACTAAAATGCATTTGTTAGTACTGACTTCAGGTTCTTGCTTTTTATTGACTAAAGACATCCTAAAAGATAAGGCTTTTGAGGTGCAGTGGGCTGAAGTCTGATAAACGAACACAAAACACTCCACCAAATCAAAAATACAGCTTTGATCAATTTGGGGCATGGGTGTCTTCCTCTAGAGTCATAAAGTTGCTTTTGATGACATATTATAATTTACACATTGTTGTATTTTGTATATTATGTATTGGCTATGTCTCAATAGTCCTATGCATAAATCTCTTACCATCACATAAATTAGGCTAAAGTCAGAGATTAATCAAATGGGAGGTATCTGGGCTTTTTGCTTCCTTGGATTTTGCACAGAAATATTAGGGGCTAGTTGAAAAAATAAAGCTGATTGGCCTTTCCTTCAAAATTCCTCCAGGTGAATGTCAAAGACAACACTGGAGAGACAAGGGGAAAAATAACAAAAGGAGAGATTTCTGGCTTGCCATATTTCCCTTGAATAGTGTACAATATTTTGAATTTGTTTTTTAAATCTGCCCCAGTAAAATCGCCTGCTGAGTTCATGCACAAGATCTTAAGTTAGCCACAAGGAGTTCAGTCATTTCCATTTGTTTTAAACAATAAGCTATAAATAACACAAACAATGACAGGATTGTGTTGGTTTCCTCCTGAAGTATCCTGGCTGAGGGCCTTGGGCATAATCATTAGGTAGAAAGTAGGAATTTTGTCTGAGCTGCAGGCTGATCCATGGGCTTTTTCCAAGATTAGTCAAGGAGGCAGCTTTTAGGAAGCAGGCTTCCCAGCCAGGCACTTGTGGGTTTTCTGAATTATTTATTGTGTAAGTGGGCTCCTGGCTTTGAGCACAGGGCATGTGGTTTTTCAGGCCACAAAGGCTTAAAATAGATGCCCGTCTCTCTCCCTTCACACTATTTATGTACAACTAAATTATCCACCACCCTGCCCCTCCCCTGACACACATATACATATTTTTTTCCTCCTAGTGGCAAGGGATAGTAACTTTTAATTTCTGCTTAGTAGTAGTTGCTCTCAGGATGGTTCCATTCCCCAGGAGAGAGCTTGTGTAATGAGCGATGCAGATTCACATTCATAAATTCATCGTGATTCATTTCAGTGCTATTACAAATGGCAGGCTCTCAGAAATTAGCAGTGCATTTAAGCACAGCCGCATAACTGGAAGATCGCTTCTGGGCAAGCTGTGTGGCTCCTGATTCTTCTGTGTTCCTAAAGTGTGTGTCTTAATGATTCATTAATTATAAGCTTTTATCTGAACCCATTACCTCATCATTAATTGGTATATACTTTGCCTAGTCAAATTAAGGCAATTGCTGTTTTATCTGATCCCTTGGATGAAGACTGCATGGAGGGTGATTTGTTTTAATGCGACCACCAGAGCCGTCGCCAGAGAAAAGGCAAGTAGGCAAGGTAAAAAGGAAACTTTATTACGTAGCCAATGTAAAGAAAGAGGAAGCGAGGTTCACCGGTCTCCAGCAAGGGAGGCCGAGGAAGTCGCTCCGGCGTTCTCTGACTAGGTTCCTGGATCCCGCCTATGAGGAGGAGCCGAGGAAGTTCCCGCCGGGCGCCTGCCGGGAGCGGCTTTTATGTTTTGGGCCTGGGAGTGGGAGGGCAATAGGCGGGACACCGGCGTGGTGGGGGGCGTCCCGTAGGTGCGGCCAGGTAAATATCTGTCTCTTCGGATTGACGTCACCTGGCGCATGCCGGGTTGATCTGCACCTTCCCGGGCGCAGGCTACATTTTCGCACTCGCGGGAAAAGTTGGTGATGAAGAACCTGGAAGTAGGCCATCTTAGTCACCTTTGTTCTTTGTTTCCCTCTCCCTCCGTCCAGACAGTGGGGACCCTAACAGTCTTCTTCCTCTTACTACTCTTCAGCCCATGCATTTATCAGGCCAGGTCTTTAATAAATGGTAGGCTTCTATCCTCCCAGCATAAAAGATGGTAATTGACCTCTAGGGAATATTTGAGGAAAAATAGTTATATCAAGAGACCAAATGGAATTATGTCTACTTCTGTTTGCTTTGTAGAGAGTAGGTGCCCAACAAATATTTGACATTTGTATGATATTGCTCTCATTTTACTATCAAATTGGAAAATGGTGAGGACTAGTGTGAAAACAAACAAAAACCTGGGGAAGTTAGTATTTATTTCCTGTTTTTGAACAGAGAGACTTCAATTCATTTAGTATCATTTCAACAACTCAGACCGAGGTAGATGCCTTTGTCCAGAAAGAACGCCACCTGTTAGTTCAATTTGATTCAAAAGTATTGAGCATCTATCAGATGCCATGATAAGCCCTGTGTATCATGTAGAAGTGGAAAGATGTGCCAGGAGTGGAAAGATGATCCATCGAGGATTCCATAGTCATAAGAAGAATCAGGCATTAAAATATATCAGGTGTGTTTCTAGAAGTGCTTCCTAGAGTTGCTGAGGCCATAGTTTGACTTTGAGCATGAAGAAAAATTAGCCAGGCAAAGATAGCTTTGACCATGTGTGCGGTTTGGCCTACTTTTGGACAATATTGAGTTATCAGTGCTTAAGAGTGAAGGCTGATTTTTACTTTTCAGTATTCCATTCTGGCAGCTTTCATGAGCATGCAGATCCAAGAGATAAAGGAGGTCATTAAAGAGAAGTATGCTTACCGACCACTAAACTCATTCTATTGCAAGGCAGATTTTGTATTATTCCAGTGGAAGAATGCCCACGGTTTAGCACTATCTTCAAGGTCCAACCTGGACCTTATCCCACATGCTTTCTTGGCATTCAGAGTTCAGTAGCCTATATCAGGAGTTGGCAAACTTCCTCTATAAATAACCAGATAGTAAGTAGATTTTGCAGGCGGGAATGATTCTGTTGCAAGTACTCAACACTGCTGTTGTAGTTTGAAAGCAGCTAGCTCTCAATATGCAAATGAATGTGCATGACTTTGTTCTGGTAAAACTTTATAAAAACAGAAAGAGGGCTGGATTTGGTTTCTGGGCCATAGCTTGCTGATGCTATAGCATTCAATAAATATATCTGGCTATTATCTGAGGTCAAAAAACTTTTCAAAGTAAATGTCAGAACTTCAAATATTAAATATCAAAACCAAGATTCTAAACTGATTTTCAAATTCTTCTTATTCAGTTTTCACTTTACATAAAACTACTAGAGAATGGGGATGAAAAGAAATGAAACTTGGCGGTTGGTCTAAGGACCTTACAATCTCTTAGAAAATCATATATTTTATACATAAGGAGATACAGGCCCTCAGAAGTGACTTGCTCTTTCTTAGATAGTAGGCAAACCAGAACTCAGTGTCAGACCTCTGTGAGTTCAGGCCTCTTTCTTCTACCTCAGCACTTGGCTTAACGAGAGAAGATTCTTGAGTCAGAATGGAGTTTATGAAGAAGAGAAGATGTATGATTATTCTAGGTTCTCACACCCTTGAATCTGTGCTTCAGCCACCTGCTAGAAATAACTTAAAAAAAGAGGTGGGAGCTGTTTTCTCAATAATGCTCAGTCATGCTGTGACTCACACCAACTTCCCTTGTTGTCTCCAGTTTATAGTTCATTGTATATTCATTTGTATATAGCCATCTACCAGCCTGTAAATGAATTTTGTTGTCATTGGGGAAAAGAATCTCATTGTTTCCTCCGATCTTCATAATACTCACTGAGAGGAAAACAAAGACTTACCATTGCTAAGGCTGAAGAAATAATTGGGAAAATTATGCTATGGTATTTTGATTTGATTTCAAGTAATGTAATGCAACTGCCATATTCAAGGTCTTTTAGCAGTCTCCTTCTTACTGCTCTCTCTGTGGCAAGTAATAGGGTTGTTTGCCACTCTATTTTTGGGGGATTTTTTTTCTGAAACAGTGCCTCGCTCTGTCACCCAGGCTGGAGTGTAGTGGTGCAACCACAGCTGACTGCGGCCTCCAACTCCCAGGTTCAATTGATCCTCCCACCTAGGCCTCCTGAGTAGATGAGACTATAGGTGCACACCACCACATTTGGCTAATTTTTGTATTTTTTGTAGAGATAGGGTTTTGCCATGTTGCCCAGGCTGGTCTCGAACTCTTGACCTCAAGCGGTCTGCCTGCCTTGGAATCCCAAAATGTCCTTTTGGGAAATTCTCTTAAGTTCCAGGACACAGAACTCTCTTCTCCTGAAATGAAGACATTTCCCAAAGAACAGTCCTGAACCCTCTCTATTCTGAGTTCTTTATTATCTTTCATCCCTTATCTACTCTCAGGGCTTTAACTCTCTCATTTGCTAATAGAAGGCGGAGGTAAAAAGGAGACAGATAACGTTTATTTGGTACTTAAAGTGTGTTGACAATCTAGAGGTAGAAAACAGCTCCTTCCCTTAAGGATTCACAATGTTGAGGGAACTAATTGAGAGAGACAGAGAGGCAGAGAGAGAGAGAGAGAGAGAGAGAGAGAGAGAGAGAGAGAGAGGATATTGACTCTACAGCTCATAGATGGCTAGTAGAGATGTTTGCACAGAGTACGGCGGCAAAAGGTGAACACCTCTCAGAGCCTCAGGTGTGGAGCAATGGCATGAGGGCTTTCGCGAAGAGGGGTAGCTGTGCTGAATATAGAAATTTGAATAACTTATCAGGATGTAGAAGGATAGGTTTGACTCCCAAGACTAGATTTGCTGCTCTTCAGTATTCACAGACCATGGCAACTTTGATGCTGGTCTAGGACTGCACATCTTCCTACGGCCTCCCTCCCTTGATCAAAGCTTCTGGAAGGCATCATTGTTCATCATTGCGTTTCTAGCCCCTAAGCTGTGTCTGGCACCTGATAGGGGCTCAGTCATAGTTACTGAGGGAGAGAAATGATTATTCCTACTTTATTACGAGGAAAATGAGTCTCACCAATGGAAGACACATTTATTTATGACCCAACGGATAGTATTGGGAGATGTAGACATCCAAACATAGGCCTAGATGAGTCCTTTGTCTTTTGGCTTCAGTTTACCTAGTTAGGCATCTCAGCTCCTACCTTCACTCCTGAGCTTCAGTCTCATATTGCTAATTCCCTTTTAGATATTCTTCCTGAATGTGCTACCACCTACAATGTGATCAAAACAGAGCTACTCATCTTTCCCCTGAATGGAGGTGATTCTTTCTTTCTGCATATCAATAGCTAATTTCCCCTTGTGGTTTCAGACTCTAGGGTGTGGGAGTTAATTAAATAAGAATGTAGAAGGCAGGGATCATTTGGCTGGCAGAATTTTAAAAAATTTGGCAAATGTCATCTCCCATGCCATGATAATTAGCCCTCAACTCTGAATAAACCTTATAGAGTAGCACCATCCAATAGATATAAAATATGAGCCACAGACACAAGCCACATATTTGTTTTTACATTTTCTTAGAACTATATTAAGAAAAGTAACAAAATAAAATATAAAAAAGCAAACTGGTAAAATTAATTTTAATAACTCATTTTATTGAACCCAATACATCTAAAATATTATTATTTTGACATGAAATAAACAAAACATGCTCATTCAAGACATATTTTACATTCTTTTTTTTCCCCATACTGAGACTTTGAAACTCTGTGTATTCTACATTTCATAGCGCATCTCGATTCAGATTAGCCACATTTCAACTGCTCTATAGTTACATGACTAGTGACTATTTTATTGAATAATGCAGTTCTAGAGAGTCTTTTGCAAAGATTTCATAGGTCATAAAATAAGATTAAATTACCAGTCTCCTCATATTATTTGCTTTCCTGTTTCAATCCAATATTTTTGCTACCCAAATCCAACTGATTGGAAAGCAGCTGGAGGCAAGTAGCAATGATAAAGAGAAAAGCTTATAAGGATAACGGTCAATGCTGCATTTATAGCCTTTTGTCTTGATGCATTTCTTATCTGAAAAAAACCCAAAATGTATTTGATGAACATAGTTACACAGGTGACATGTTTACAGGTGTGATGTATTTACAAGGGTATTGTGACTCAGTCCAAGATCTGGAGACTATTTATTGAATAGAAGTCTTCTAACTCAGGCAGAAACGGAAGCCAGGATGAAATATTTTACTATTCAAAGTCATTTTGTTTGAAGATGTTCTTCAGAGATGGATTACAGAGATGGAAGAAACATTTTCTGCTCCCTTTGTATTTAGTGTTTCTGCTATTTAACTGTGCATGATTACTAATAAGTATCCCAATGATATTTATTAAATATCTTCTACCAGTCTTTGTCTTCAAGGCATTTTCTATGTCTTAATCTCAAAACCAGAGTGCTCCCTGAGTCCTTCCTTTCCTTCTTTCTAAAGTTGGATACCAAATTCTGTAAATTCTTTATTCATTAAGTTGCTTACATCCACTTTCTTTTTATTCTTAATGTTGCCTCTGTTGTTTCCAACTCCATCACTTCATAGTTTTACCAGGGCGATAATCTCACAGATGATTTTGCTATCTTGATTCTTTCTGCTTCTCATCCCCTTTGCCTCAATTTTATCTTTCTAAGATACTACTTTGGAAAGACTTCCATTCCTCAAATTTCTCTTCACCTAATTACAACAAAAATGAAAAACCTTCAACTCCCTCCTTTTATAAGTGAAGAAATTTAAATTGATTAACCGTAAATCCCTCATCCAGACCACACAATTTTAAAACGAGAGCACTAGATTCAAACCCAGTCTCCCTAAAAAAAAAATTTATTTCAATTGGTTTTTGGGGAACAGATGGTATTTGGTTACACAAATAAGTTCTTTGGTGGTGATTTCTGAGATTCTGGTGCACCCATCACCCAAGCAGTATACACTGTACCTAAAGTGTAGTCTTTTATCTCTCACCCCCTCCCACCCTTTCCCCCGAGTCCTCAAAGTCCATTGTATCATTCTTATCCAGACTTCCTAATTTTCAGTCTGGCATGTGTTTTACTACACATCCTGCCTGTAGAATAATGTTCAAACTCTTTCATCTTTATTGCAGACTCTGCCCAATTTAAAGCCCATCTGTCAAGCCAGTCTTCTCTCTGACTGCCATATCCAAATCAGCCAACATATTATTTAAAAACCATTCATCTGGTCACGGTACAAGTGTTTGTTGGGCATATCATGTGTAAGAAATTCTGTTAGATACCTAAAGGCACTAAATTTTACAGTCTCTGTGGTGTGGCTATGTGGAAGGTAAGGCTGGAAAGGTAGATTAAAAGCTAAAGTAGTGACAATATTAAAAATTAGGCTAGGACTTTGAGATTTAATTCATTAGAGTGGACAATAACTTTTGAGTAAGAGTAAGAGATGTCAAATCTGGCAGAATATGTTGATCATGTTAAAGCCAGCAGGGCTTGGAGTAGCCCTGAGTTGCGAAGTGACAGTTCATGAAAAGAATTAAAGTCCAGAGATGTTTTTTGTTTGGCTAATATGCTGTGTGTGTGTGTGTGTGTGTGTGTGTGTTTGTGTTTAACTAAAATTACTAATGTTTAAAACCTACACATTTTTATAAAAATCAATATTTTAAAATTATCTTTAAACAATTTTTTTCTGAAACATGGGAGACAGTAAAAGTAAATATGTAAATAAATAAATAGATAAATAATCTGGCCACACAGAGCATGCATTACTGTGTAGCAATTATCAACAGGAGCTGATGGGAAGTTGATTAATTTAGACAGAACATGCTCTTGCTAGCTGAATTCACTTATGTATGTGACCTGCCATAAGGTGTGACCAACGCCACACCTTAGGCATTGAGACAGATTACTCCACTAGATGTAGGACTATTGGTAGTAAGGAGTGAGCAAGAGAGTAGCATCAGAAATATCAGTTATGGATGGAGTGAAGAAAAAGATAGAGACAGACAATATTAATATGATTTGCATATGAAGCCTGCAATGTCTTTTAAGGCTCACCTAGGGCACACTTGCATAAGCTGGCTGTGTTCAATATGTCTTCCTCATGTAAGTGCCCCTTTGCCCTCCACCTCCTTCTGCATTGTTTTCTAATGATTTGAATATGTTTATTCTCCTTTTACACTGCTTAATCAATAGTGGTTTTTTGGTTACCCCATCTAAAAGGAAAGCAAGGTAAAAAAATTAGCGCTGAATTAGAATTTAAATGTAAGAAATAAAATGTTGTATATACTCACAGAAATTTTAGGAAAACATTTGTGGAAAAATAGTTTTAGGGAAGAAGACATCTTACTGCTCAAGATTGGAAGCCCAAAGTCATAAAAAAAGACATATTTAATGGCATAAAAGTAAAATATAATTTTATGTCAAAAGATATTATAAACAAAGTAAAAAATCAAATGATTCACTGGGAAATGCCTTCACAGTGCACATGACATAAAAATTACTCTTCTTGAATATATAAAGAACATCTACAAACTGGTAAAAGATGATTTATCAAAAAATATATACATATGTATTAAAAACACTGGTAATCATCAATTCATTGAAGAAACCCAACTGATCTAAAAACATAAAAAGCTGCTCAATTATATTCATATAGTCAGGAAAAGGCAAAGTAAAACAACAATCAGATATCACTTTTAGCCCTTTAAATTGCAAAAGTTAAAGAAAAAATTGTAACATTTAAGTGCTGGTGCAACATCAGTTTCATGTATTGCTGATGGGAACATAAATTGCCATACCCTTTTGGAGAGTAATATGGTAATGTGTATTAAAGTAAAAATTAACACAATTTTGACACAACGGTCCTACTTCTGATAATCTAGCTTATAAAAATGAATGCCCTGGTGCATAAAGCTATGCCACATGTATACAAGTATGTTTGTTATAGCTCTATGTGAAGTGGCAAAGCACTGGAAACAACTTGAATGTCCATCGTTAGAGAAATGGTAGAATAAATTATGATATATTTACACTGTTGGATGTTATATAACGTGATGTGAGAAATACAAGATGATGAGGGAGATAGGTAAATGACAGGTAGATAAATATAATCATGTAATTAAAAAACAAATGATATATTCTATGTGTGTGTGTATATACACATATATGTATGTGTTTGACTTCACATGGAATTGGATTCCATATGGAACATAGAACATAATGGATTCCATAGGGAACATAGAAAACATGGAAGAATAAAAAGAAAGATATGGAATCAAATGCACCATTTTATTTAAACAGAAATGGTGAAGAAGGTGGAGAAGGAGATTATTTAAACAATTTAAAGATATTTGTGCTTTCTTACTTGTTCTGAGTACATTCTCTTTTACAATTAACAAAAATTAAGAAAATTTGGCAAACTACTTCATTTTATTTCCGACACAGAGTTTTCTCATAAAGTCTCATAAAATGTAAATGTGTCTAGTTAGATAGAAATACCTCATCAGATTTACTATCTATACTAAACTTTTTAGTAATTCTTCATATAGCTTCTTTCATTCCCAAATTCCCAAACACCTTAGAAACATTGTCTGGGATCTCTTTTAATGAGACAACATGTTCAGAGATGGCAAATGGAATGGGTACTGCCACTCCTTGTTGCCATCTCCTAGCAGACACACCCCACTCTCCACCCATTCCCACTGATCCTGCTGTAGTCAGAGTGCAATTCAACAGTGGTCTTGAGGCTTCTTCTATGAACCAACCAGAACTGAAGGGGAGAAGACACCATTTACTCTTCCTGGAAGAGTAAAAACAGCATGTATTGGGGTATGAATCACACATTTATCCCTTTGTGACCTGGAGTAGGTTAATAAGCCTGTCAGAACTTTAGTTTCCTATAAATTTGGACATTATCTAGTTGAAAATTTTCTTATGAAGAGTGAGTGAAATCTTATCCTATCTGCAAGGCCCCTTTGTCATCTCTCCGTATTTGCTTATATCCAGTTAAAGCTTTGGCTCAAAGTGCTTAATGTTGCTACTTTGCTCTTATTTGTGCTTGGTCCTTCATTCATGCATTTGGATGTATAGCTGAGTGGAAGATATTGATTCTGTTTGATCTGAAAAACAATGATTCCCATTTTTCTGTTCATTCCACCCATTGTCTCTTGGGCAATGTCACAAGGAGCAGCTCTCCCAAAATTTATGATCCTCAGTCCTGCTTATCTGTTGTCAGTGTTTCATTGACAATCACCCATCTGGTTAAATACCACTCAGACTTTATTCTCATGTTACATTCACCTTGAGCTTTCTTAGTAGATTCTAAATTCTTTTAGCTTCTTTTTGCCTCTACTATGTACTGAAAGCCTTTGGCAAGTGGCTAAAATATGTCATGTATTTTGGGTTACATAAGAAATACTGTACTGGAGTTCATATGAACTCCAATGGAGGCAAATGAACAAATCCAGAATAGAGCCTAGAAGATGTCAGGTTCTCATCTATCCATCTATCCATTCATTCATCCACCCCTTTCCAAATGAGCACATAAATACTCAGTGGTAGACCCAGAAATAGATGTTGGAGATTTAACAGTCAATAAGACTTACAAATTCCCTTTCTTCTCTTGTGGAGTCTCTAGTGAGAGAAAATAGGCAAAAAATAATTGACACTAAACAAGTAAATAATGTGATTTTAGTGCTAAGTGCTATGTAAAAAAAATAGAGAGCACGTGAAAACAAGAAGAATATCTTCAAGCCAGGAAGTAAAAATGCTTAGATTTAGTGATCAAACTAGAGGCTTAGAAAACAGGAAGCCATCAAGATGGGGAGAAATAATCAGATCTCAGGTGATTGAAAATAACATAGTGACCAGCAGAATACACTGAAATTGGCCAGATGCAAAGGAATGATCACCCTCAATCTGTCTTTTAGCTTCTAGCTGGGAAGAAATTTCTTTCAGTTTCTGGACCAATAGGTGAGTAGGAGTGAGGAAAATGGCTGCATCTAATTAAGGAAAAACTGCTGGAGAAGTAGGAAGGATTTTCTTTCCAAGATGTTCTGGATCTAGTACGTATTTGGCAGGTTTTCATAATTTCCTTTATATTAGAAAGTGGATCAAAGGTCAGGCATGATTATTGCACAAACATAAAAAAAAATTCCTTCCTCTGGGGGTGTCACAAATGAAGCCCCTTACAAATTCTTCACAGGGGTTACAGGCATTATCACAATGCTTAGGCATATGATTAAACTACAGCAACAAATTAGGTGCAATTAAACGTTTTCAACTCTCTCACATACCTGAAACCAAAGCTGTGAAAAAAGAGGCATATCCCAGGTAATTAATTGCCAGAAACATTTAATGATCTCTCCTCTGCTACATTTAACATGAGGCATGAGTGCTTTGTTCCAACTTAGTCATAAAGTTTCCTGGAGCCAAAGGCATGTTACTACGGCACACTAAAGGAAAAAAAACCCAAACACAGAGCTTAATTAATTTTCAACTTCTGCCACATAACTTCACACCTGAATTCCTTATCCTTTGGGCATAATTAACATAACCACAATGCACTGCAGTAACATCTACTTTATAGGCAGAACTTTCATCTACCCACAGTTTCCTCTCCTTTGTAAAACCATTTGGCCGACCATCACAAAATGGCAGTAACCAAGCTTCTCTCTTTGCAGCTTGACAGGTCAAGCACCCTACTAAATTCAAGAAAGAGACTGTTTTATACCATTATTTTGCTCTAATAACAGAGTGGGAACTCCTTTAATGTTAAGATTCTCTAGAGAAGGATGTTGTTTTAAAAGTATTGACCCTCAAGAAGCAAAGGTACCTGGCAACTTTCAAAATGTGTGATATATTTGTGTCAGCTTTTTCTCCCAGGCCCGTTCTGTCTTTTAAGCATATTGAAAGAAAGTCTATCTTAAAAAAAAAAAAAATCCAAATATGTAGCAGAGGGGATGGTGGATAAATGTCAATTAC
This sequence comes from Colobus angolensis palliatus, assembly GCF_000951035.1. NCBI lineage: Eukaryota > Metazoa > Chordata > Mammalia > Primates > Cercopithecidae > Colobus > Colobus angolensis. Next base: position 2,040,357 of record NW_012118966.1, on the reverse strand, counting down.
TGTTGTCAAAATTTGCAAAGGCAGACCTCATTGGCTTTGGGCTTAGCATGCTAGATGACAATGAAAGTGGATATAATATTTGTGTTTAATAAAGCATTTGCTGAGGCAATTGAGTTGAGTCTGAAAGTTCTGCTGGTGACAGAAAGGAGATTAATGTCAAACTTCAAAGATGGAGAAAAATCTTTTAAAACTTTCAAATTTGAGCTTGTCTAAACCCAAATTTAAAAACGATGCCTTAAAACTGAAAAAAAAGATTATTTTGTGCTTTTTAAGATAAGTTGGGTTTTTCCATTTCAGTACATTTGTGTATAACTCTGAGAACTATTTTCTTTTATCTATTTGACTTGAAAATATAGCAAATACATACAGATTGTATATATTCTATGCCTGCACAGCTAGTTAGACTACAAAAAATACATGTCATTTGCTGGTGTTTTGTTTTCTACTCCATTGACCAGTTTTTCATTTTGCCCACCTGCTGTTTTCGTATCCTGTACACACTGCGTAAGAGCCCTTCCCCTCTATACTAACTCGAATCTTCAACAGAGATACAGATCTATCATTCAGTTTGGTCTCACATGATTGCCCTCAGGACCATCCTGGTTTCTTTTGGCCTTGACTAGAGATTGGATTTTTGTATTTTGAAATAATTTAGCCATAAAAAACCATCTGAGTTCTCCAGAGAAGATACCCTTTCTCTCTCATTCCTCCAGAATCCTATCTGGATATGTTCAGAGGGAATGATCACTACACTCAGCGTGGAATATTTCAGAAGCTTGAATTTGTAATCAATGTTCATTTCCAAGGGCAAGCTAGGGTTTCTCCTATGTGTCTGTGTTTGTGGGGAAAGGTGAGTTCTGTCAGCATTTAAAATCTCAGTGAAGTGCTCATGAAAGGAGGCATGTAGAAGGGCTGTTTTTAAGAAAGCCTTATCGTTAAAACTTAAAATCTTCTTGAATTAATGGCCTCTGCAAAGGAACCGAATCCATGGGGGCAAAGGACACACTCCCTGGAGAATCTGAGGGTTCTCAATTAATGCAGTTTTAGAGTTTGCAGTTTTGAATTGTAAAGGCTAGCAAGCAGTCACGCTGCGTTGCCTCTTGCTTGGGCTGGCTCTGAGATTATTGATTCCAAAATCCCGACTGGTATGAGAATTACCTGTGGATTTCTTTAAAAGTATAGTTTTCTTCCCTCACTCTCAGAAATTTTGATTTGGTATGTCTGGACTAAGACCCCAAAATTCAGAATACAAACAAAAAATTTAAAAAAATAAAGAAATCTCCAGGTGACTCTCATGCTTTGAACAGCCAGGTTGGGGAGACCATCGCTCTTATCACACTAACCAACTTGTTTTGGAACTGAACCCTGACCTCAGCCTCATTAGTACCACACTGCTGGATACTGAAGCTAACTGATTTCATTTGGAAATATATAACCTTGTCTCTGATCTTGCTAGAGGGCATCGATGTGAGAAAATAACCTTTCACATTATTTGTTAGCATAGCTCAATATGTGATTTTAATACTGCCCTTTAGTTTTAAATATACTATTTCAAAAAAGTGTTTTAATCTTCAAGAGAATATCTCCATTTGAGTGGAGATAAAAGGGAAACCTAGTTTAAAAAAAATCAGTGTGATAACCACGTCTCTAAAGCCTTCTTCTCTCAGTGAGGATGATTTTACACATTTTAACGACCTGCTTAACAAATCTGAATTTAAATCTCTTTTTTTCCAAGCAGGAATTACATACGTTTTAACGATCTATCATAACTCTTAAAAAAAGTTCTTATCTTGTTAATTTTGATCCCATGGAAACAAAGGCTATGTGCAATGCGTGTGTGTCTTTAAAGTCATTGAACACGGATTGTTCCTTTTTTCTTCAAAAGCAGGCAGACATCATCCCACTGCAAGGTCATCTTACTGTTTGCAATGATACATGGTTCTGTACACTAGGCTTGCTTTTGCACCTCCTATGACCATTATTGATAGAGAAAATAAAACAATAAAGAAGTCAGTTTGTACTCAGTGAAGGCTTAAGAAAAAATGATGTCAAGAAGAAAACTCAAAACTCTGTCCTTAAAGAAGGTGAAAGATTTTAATGGTCCCGTTGATTTATCTAAGTCTACCTGGAACACATTAACCAAAATGGTTTACTGAGTAATCTCTTTCAAGCAAGACCACAGTAGAAATATTACAAAGAATTTGGGAGCTCAGGAAAGCTCTGTGCTCAATGAAGCAGAGAAAAGCCGTAAGCTGCAGATGAAAGCAATGCACACTGATTAGTATCAATGTAAAAAGAGATAAAGACATGTTCTTAGGGCCCTGCTGCTGTGCTCTGGGTCATTGGTTCACAAACCAGAGCGCATATGAATCCCCTAGCAATGTTGTAGAAAATGCAGATTCCCGGGCATTGACCACTGAGATCCTAATTCATAAAGACTGAAACAACAAAATAATTTTAAACAGCTAGCCCTGTTGTTCAGCTTACACTTTGAGGTATACTGCTCTGGATAATTTATCTAGTAAAAATAAAATCAAATTTCAAAAGTAAGTATTTTCCCCATATATAAAAGGAATGATAGGGTGGAAACTATCATTTTAGTCATAACTATCATTCATTTGAAGAAAATATGGAAACTTCAGAAAAATAGAAACAATACAACTCATCCAGTGGTCCTCATTCGAGCATTCTGTGACACTTTCTATGAAGATCTCTCCTCTTCTTTTTTTTCAAATTCTAGTGGATTTCACTCTCTGGCTTACCATCTCTGGTTGGAAGTTACTCTCTATTTAGTATATCTATTAGTCCCTCCCTTAAGTCATATATCTCCAATTTTCCTTTGACTAGTCCCACTTAGATATCCTACTATTATCTCAAACTTAAGCTTATCTGAAACCATTCCTTTTTTTTTTTTAACCATCAAAACTGGCTCTGTTATCTTCTTGTTAAGAGGAACAATATTTGCTGCAACACATACAAGAGGCTTCTTTAATACTCTTATTTTTTACATTATCATTCTCTAACCCATTGCTACCTTCTCCTAATTCATTTTCTTCAAGTGCTCTTTACAACCATTCTTTCTGTTCATTGCAGGTGTCAGATGGTGTACATTCATACAGTTGCACTGACTTTGAAATGTTCAAGCACCTTCATTAGCCCCTGCCCTGAACCCTTAAGTACCTACTACCCTGTTGTTTATCCTGAGACCTCCACAACAACCTCACATGATCCAGCAGCTTAAGGGGTTACATTTTGCCTTCCTGCAGAACCCCGTCCCCCAGAACTCATGCTTTAGCCCTCAGAGAGCCCCACTTTTGACTGGTCAGCATCCATGCTGCCCTTCATATCTAAGTGACGATAGCCATGACTTAAATCCAGCTTTTCTGAACTTGAATCATGTTATGCAACATCACCACATCTGCCTTCCGAAAAATCTGCTTTCATCATCAGCCTCCCCTCTTCTGAAACCTTATTGAAGTCATAGATAAGCACTAGACAAGTATTGAATCAAATTTACCTAATAATTGAATTGTATTAGGTAAACTCAATTCAATAAACTATCAAGAGTTTGCTATGTGATAAGCACCAGTCATTTGAGGTACTGGGAAATCACAAAAATGAACTATATAGAAAATGTAGAAGGTTTAATATGAACACCAATAAAGATAGGAGAAGGTGTAAAGTGTAAGAAAAGAGGCAAAGAATAGTATATGTTATTAACTTGGTTGGAAAATTTTATTCTGAATGTTGTCTAAGGTCATTGGGGAGATGACTGTTTGCCTTACACTGCAGCTTAGAAATCTTTATCTGTTTTTCCATGGCCTCAGGCCTCTTTGTGTCCCAGTAATACCCCTGACTTTCCCTTCTAGCTTCGTAATTTAACCCGTCTTTTTCCCATGGAAACGACCACAGTGTCAATGAGCAATCAAATGTCTTAGACAAAAGGAAAATTATTATTTTTTTAATCTTTAAAGCTTCTGTTAGAACCTATGCTGCTGTGGTTTTTTATAGCTTGTTTTGTATTGAAAAAGATTAAATACTATATAATTTTTACTTAATTTTCTCTACTGTATAAATAAATACCTAAAAAATTCTCTATTCTACCCACAAAAGAAAAATGCCATTGACATTTTTATATATTTTTGATTCATTCTATGAATATTTTATGAAGTATGAGATTATCAAAACATATTACTTTGTAGCTCATTAAAAATAACATAAGGATTTCCTTCTTACCAAAATTAATTTTTTATATGTTGTTACTTATATTTCAAATCACTTAATCATGCTGCATTGTTGGAAATTTAGTTTTAAAAACTTATAATATTATTTTGAACAATGCTGTATTATTTATTATTTATTATAAATATTATTGTACATAGAGTTAGTTCTCATATTATTACTATGAAATGTATTCCAAGAAGAGAGCTTATGAGGTATTAAATGGTTTATATTTCTTCATAAATACAGCCAACTTACTTTCTGAAGGATATTTTCAATCAATTTTTATTCCCATGAATAAAAAAAGAGAATACCTATTCTATCACACTTTCTTCACAACAATGCAATTTTAATGCTACTATTGTAAGCAAAAACTATATGAATTTTTTCTTTATTATTGAAATTGAACATTATTTTTCCTGTTTGGTAACTGGTTTCTTCTTTAGAATTACTATAATATCAGTGTAAGTGTTAATGATTCTGTCATGAATCCAAGTTGAAAACAAATACCTGGTACAGTTAGAAGATTATATGGCTAAGAGTTAGGAGACCCAAGTTTTTATCTTAATGCCAATTATTAGTTGTTGGCCTTAGACTGATAATTTAACCTGACTTTGCCTCAGTCTGATATGGGGATAATTTTTTATTATATATGTAATGAGATATATAATAATGTTATGCAGAAGTGTTTGAAAAAAATAGAAACGAAATAAAAATATAAGTTGATGGTATTTTTGGCTCTTCAACAACAAATTTTACTGTAAGAAATATCACTGATTCATCTTGCATAAAATTTGACAGCAACATTAATTCCACATTCAACTACATTTTTTGGGGCCAACTATATGCCACATATAATTACACAGTAATTATATGAAGTAAAAAAAAAATGAGTAAGTCAAAGGCCAGAATTTGAGAGTCTCAGAGTCTAAGAAGGGAGAAAGATACATAAGTTAAAACATAAAAAATGCTCGTGCACACACTTGCACATACATATGTATATATAAATCCAATGTAATAAATGTTATAAAAAATACATAAAATGTGGTGAAAACAAAGAAGGGAGAAGAGCAATAATTTGGGGAGGGATTCTGTAGAATGAACATTTATGCATAAGGTAAATAGAAATTCTCTAGGTAGAGAAATGAAGGAAATAACACTATATGAAGGGAAACAAGATGCAAAAAAAGATGCTGAATACTGAAAGAGGGTGTCTATAGTCTAGAGACTAAGAAGGCAGAACTCTGGTTGTGAAGGCCTTTGAATACTCTCTTACAGAATTTGCATCTAACCATATTCAAATTTAGTCATGATTAACAATTTAATTACCTGTTTCAAATTGGCAAATGTTGACCAAGATATAGGCATCCCATGCGTGGTATGATTTGATTTCTTCTTTTGAAGTGACAGAGTCATGAAGAAAACATTTTTAGGAATGATCTCTGCTTAAGTTCAGGGAGAAATCACTACTAAGTATTGATTCAATTATTCATTCAAGATTGCATTAAGTGTCCACTAAGTACAAGGCACTGGATCAAGCCTAGAAGATAGAGTGAGATCTCCGTGCCTTCTTAGGGATTACATTTTAGTAAAAATTATAACCACTGGACAAGTAAACATGTGAGAAAGGAACTGACAAATTGTAACAAGTGCCAAAAAGGGAATAAATGGGGATCTTCACTCAGTCATAGAGATTTTTAATGCCTAAGCACTGCTGTAGGTTTTGACAATTTAGTGATACACAAAACAATGAAAAGTCTCTATGCTCAAGGAGCTTATGTTCTGTCCAGTGGGTGATGAATTAAGAAAGTTAAAGAAAATAAACTTACATAGAGTGGTCCTGTAGACTGAATGTTTATGTGCCCCCCAAATTCCTATACTGAAACCCAATCCCCAATGTGATGGTATTTGGAGGTGAGGCCTAAGAGAGGTGATTTCGTCTTAAGGGCAGAGCCTTCATAAATAGGATTAGTGCCCTCATAAAAGAGACCTCAAGAGAACTCCTTCACTCTTTCTTCCATGTGCAGACACAGCGAGAAGACTGTTGTCTGTGAATCAAGAAGTGAGTACTTACCAAAGCAGACACCAAATCTGGTGGCATCTTGGTATTAAACTTTCCCACCCCTACAACTGTGAGAAATAAATTCCTGTTGTTGATAAGCCACCTAGTTTATGGTATTTTGTTATGGCAGTCCAAGATGACTAAGACAAATAGTAAAGAAAGGTCCTTCTAAAGACAGACTATTTAAGCTAAGAACTGAAAAGTACAGAGACTGGGAGAAGAGCATTCTTGGCCATAGAAAGAGCAAATGCAAAGATTTTGAAGAAAAAAAAATGGCTTGGCCTATTGGAGAAACAGGAAAGAGACCAGCATGGCTGTAATATAGTCAAGAAAACTTCAAAAAGATGAAGTAAGAGATGTCAGAAAGAACACCTCAATTGCTCAGTACAAAACTGGATTAGTGAAGGGGAAGAGTAAAAGCAAGACAATTTAGTTTAATAAGCTATTGCTGTTGTCCGGGTGAGAAATGAGGGTGGCTTAGATAGGGTGATGGCAGTGTTGGTGAACGGATGAAAAGGTGGATTTGAGATATATTTTGGTGTCATAAATCATGTAATTTGCTGGTGAATTAGATATGGGAATTGAAAGAAAAATAGAATACAAGGTTGTTTTCTGCATTTTTGGATTAAGCAACTGATGAATGCTAATACCATTTAATGAGATATTAAAGACTCAGGAAAATAATCGGTTTGGGGGAAAACAAGAACACTTATAAATTTGAAATGCATATAGATATTCATGTGGAACTCTGACTGCTTATTTCAAATAAGCAGTTAGAAGGCACTCAGGGGAGAAGTTGCTTCTGTAGCCATAAACATGGGAAGTCAGCAGCTTCACAAGTAGCTGTAAACTGTGGATTGAGAAGCATTTTAGACAACAGTGAGAAAGAGAGAGTGAGCAGAAAACAAAAGATGACCCAGCACAAATCTCAGTTACTCCAACACTTAGAGTTGAAGACAGCAAAGGAGGCTGAGAAAGAGCAGACAAGGATAAAAGAAAAGCAAGAGAGAGGAGTATTACAGAAGCTATGGTGTGTGTGTGTGTTTTCTTTTTGTGTAAGATAAATGTATTTTCTTACATCTTAATCCATACAGTTTAAGTGGAGCTGATTCTCTCCCAACACACAGGACCCTCAAGTCTCTGCTCTCGGTTGGGCATAGTATGAGACTTGCTTAATTAAAGCCTTCTCATTACCTCCGCTGATACTCACAGGAAAGAGGCATGTGGGGTGTGTGTGTGTGTGTGTGTGTGTGTTTACTAAGACCAGGACGGAGAAGGATGATTGATAAAAGCCTAGAACTGTCAATAGTCATCTTTGTTACCACGTGAGGTTTACCTGCCTAAAAACCGAGATAACAGCAGAAATGTAAGCTGAGATGTAGAGAAAAATAAATAGGTTTCTGATAATATTTGTTTGAACCTCTAGAGCCAATGGTGCCTTAAACTAGCACCATTGCTTGAACTTCCTGGATAAAAGAGCCAGTAAATTCCTTTTGTGTTTACATAAGTTGGTTTGGGTCACATTCCAATTACTGGCAACCAGAAGAGATATGACTATGATAAAAGATATTTCAAGAAAAGTGGAGTAGTTAATTGCATCAAAAGCCATTGAAAAGTTAAGAGAAATGAGGGCAGAAAAATGTTTATTGGATTTGACAACATGGAGTCACTGATGACCTCCATGGGAGAGATATCAGTGCAGGGTGAGACTGGAAGTCTGCCTAGGGTGGGGAATAACCAAATTGGCAGTGGTTGAGTGGAGACAGTGAAAGTGGCAACTCACTTAAGAAGATATTTTGTGAAGAAAAGTAAAGAAATAAAGAGGATTATGGTACCAAAATAGAAGCAAGGAAATATTTGCTATTTATCTTTAATCATTCATTCATGAAGTATTTATCCAAGCATGATTATGTATGTATTAAGCTATGTTAGCCCATGAAAAAAAATTAAAATTCTATCATTACCACTTCTTGCTTCCTAATTTACAGTGGTGATGATAGATTTTAAATGAAAGTTAAAATGTCATAACAAAAGTCTCTGCATGTGGCAAACATATGGTGAAAATAAGACTACATTTCTCTGTCTGACTCATAACATTTTGTAGTTCTGCGAAATATTTCCCCAATATTGCTCAAAAGTAATAGGCCCCACTCCTTTGAATAAAAGAGGGAGATTTTACTCATTTTGGGATGATGCATTTAATTAAAAAACTAATTTCAAGTCAGTGAAATCATCTTTTATTGCCAGTTTTCTTTAGTAACAAATGGTAACAAAGAGCTACAATGCAACAATTCAAGAACAACAACAAAAAATATTTAATGCTTATAAAGTACCAGATACTCTGCAAGGTGGTAAGAATAAAGAAGTGAAAACACAGTTTTTGATACCTAAAAAATAAGTGTCCGGTATGGAAACAGGTACAAGCAATTAAAAAATTCAGTAAGAATCATGATAGGAAGAAACACAGGACTCCGTAGGAAATCTTAGAAGGAGTATCCCTGTTAGAGTCAGTGAATATTTCTGAATGGAAGCAGAACTGAGAAACTGAGTCTGGAATTGTGAGTACGACTTGGAAAGGCAGTTGGCTTCCTTTTCTTAGCAGCTTACCCATTTCTCATAGTCTGATCCAGCCTGTTTGCATGCAAAACTCTTCATACTGTAATACACAGTAAGTGCTCAATAAATGCTGCTTTAGCTATTCTTTTCAGTAGGCTCCTATCTCTACATAAATAAACACAAGTAATAAGCCATTTAGTTAAGAAGAGGCAGGCAATTACTGTTTGTGGAGATAATGAAGCTTTGGTGTTTTGTAGATTAAATTTAAAATTTATCTACTTAAAAATTTATTGACTGTATTAGTTTGCTGAGGTTACCATAACAAAATACTATACATCGAGTGACATAAACAGCAGAATGTATTTTCTCACAGTTCTGAAGGTTAGAAGTTCAAGATCAAAGTGTCAGCAGATTTGGTTGCTTTGGAGGCCTCTCTCCTTTGCTTGGGGATGGCCACCTTCCTGCTGTGTTCTCACATGGTCTTTCTCTGGTGTCTCATTGTGTGTTCAAATTTCTTCTTCTTATAAAGACAACCATTAGATTGAATTAGGGCTCATCTTAACTGTCTCATTTTCATGAAGTCACCTTTTTAAAGGTACTATCTTCAAATATAGTTATCTTCTTACACACTGGGGGTAGGGTTTCAACACATGAATTTGAAGGAACACAGTTTATCTCACAGCAGTGGCCTTAGAAACTTACCATGGTAATCACTCGGGGATTCAGTTTCCTCATCTATAAAAAGAGGATAGAACAGGGTGCCCTAGCCTGTATTTGGATGAGTTTCAGAGCGGCAGTTTGCAAGAGTAGCGGCCTGGTGACCACTTCTGGTTTCTACTTGCATAAATTCATATGCACTGGTATTTTTTGGCAAGTGGTAAAAGGCAGAGGTTTTTGTTTGTTTGTTTTGGTTTTGATTTTTGAACACTGTCATTTGAGAACAAGGAAGGAATTAAAGCCAGTGTCTCCTCGAAGTGGCATAAAGTCCTGATAGAGAGATGAAATGAAGTAATTTCTTTGAAACTCGGGGTACAGGGAGTGCTCATTTGGGACCCGAGTAAAATTTCATATAACATTGGGGAGTAGGCTAGTTTTCCCACTTTTGGAAGCAACATAATACTGCTTTTATTTCCAGTAAATTCCTATCTATTAGTTACCTTTGCTGCAGTGACAAATAGCCCCCATATCTCAGTGGTTCACAAAAACAAACTTTTGATTTTTTTGAACAAGTGATACGTCGGAATTTATGGGTTGGCTGCAGCTGCTGTGACTTTGTTTGGTTCTGCTTGGCTCAGCACCGCATGTCTTCTTGTTTCAGTCCCTTTGTGGAACATGCCATTGTCATAGCAAGAAGGGAAGAGCAACAGAGCTGGTAGAAACACATGATGTCTCTGCAACTTACGCTCAGTTGTGGTGAACAGCATGTTTTCTCACAGACCATTGACAAAGAAAGTCTCATGGCCAAGCCCAAAGTCAAAAGGGCAGCGAAATATATGAAAACTACATGGAAGACAGCATTGGGCTGATATATTCAATCTAACAGAGAAAGAGGAGGTGAATATTGCAAACAAAAATACAGCTTACCATATGCTACTGTTTGCTGCTCATTTTTTTTTTTTTTTTTTAAAGCTTAGTACTCATTCACATTAAGTAAAGAATTACATTTATTTTCTTGGGTAAAATATGTCACTATATTTCCCTAAAATTCTGATTAATTGCCGCAGTCATCCACTTCACTGTCACTGTCATTTTTAGCTATGTAAACAATTGGAGGTTTCATAGGAGTAGAAATATCAAGTAAATATGCAAAGGAATCATCTTCAGAACCAAAGACGCGTTACAGTGAAGTTCAGATGTAGGCACAGATGTGGCAGGAGACATTTTCTGTTGAGGTCTGAGTTTAAACAAGTCAGACTGGCAGCATATGTTTATATGAAAGTGGCTTACATTGTCTAGAATTTTTATACATATTATACATTTGTGTGTTTTATTTTTAAATCTGTTTTTAAAATGAGTTAAACAGTGAATTAGATTTTGAGAGTTTGCTACCATTACATATCTTAATTATATAACTGACATTCACTGCTTTGTTTTCATGCTCACTATGGAGACTTCTCAGTTATTTATTTATTATTCATTCATTCTTCATTCATGTATTATGAAACATTTACTAAACATGGAGTACGCACTATATTTGGCATTGGAAAGATATAGATGAATTATCATGTCTCAACTTGAAAGAGCTCACCGTCTAATACAAGATATAGATGTGCAAAACAATATTTACAATGTTTAAGTCTAATACAAAGGTGAGAAAAATAGCCCAGTAAAATGGAAAAGAATGTGCTCTCTAGAGATGGATAGATCTGGCCTCAGTTCTCAACAGTTACTAGGTGTGTTACCTCAGGCAATCTACAAAACTCCCTGTGTCCCAGATTGCTTATCTGTGAAATGAAGACCACTGCACCCATCTTATTTTTTTTAATGAAGATTAGAAATAACACGAATAAAGCAACAACTACAGTTTCAGAATGTCATGAATGCTCAATGGAGGCATCATTGCTTATTATTTTATGATATTTACTGGAAGTGCTATAGCAACTCAAAATACTTGTTTGGAGTAATGAGATAACATCTGGGAAATTTTTCCAAAAAGGTGAGAATTGAGGGGGAAATACCTTGAATATTCACAGCAAAGGGCAAAATAGCAAGTACAATGGGACAAACACATGTGAGTTTTGGTGTCACTGAACAAAGAATGCACAGGGGTGGGAAGAAATTGGCAAGATGTGAGAGTGTGAACATTGGATGGCGCAGATTGTAAGATGTTCATGTGCTGTAGGAAAAAATGTGAACTTCCAGACTGTTTCTTCATAACTGTAGCTGTCTGGCTGTCTTCTAACCCCTCTCTCACCTCACCTGGCCTCCTAGATTTGTGAAAATGAGTTCTAAATGTCTTTTACTGTGGTCTTTAGGAAACTGTATGTTGTTTTTCCTGCCTGCCTCCCTCTTCCATCCCTGCAGTGCTGGCCACCTCCAACCCCTATCTTGCTTGTCTCTCACCTCTGCTCTGAGAGTTCCTGTTCACCATCTGCCTAGTAGGTGAGACATGCCTCATGATGTCTCTGCTTTGTCTTGAGGTTTCTATTTTCAGAAACTAGTTAAGGATCTTATTTTAATGAGCTCATCCTCAAGACCAATTATTTTTATTTTGGAAATATAGACTTCCTTTGAAAATTCTTTCCAAAATATTTTTCCTATTTTCCTCTCTAAACCCTTTCATGTTTCCTTCCTTTTTCCCCTTTCCTTTACCATATCTGATTTTGAAATTGCTCATTTCCATTTTTGAACATCTTTTCAGCAAAGCATTCCTTTCCTGCAACCCTTCAACATCGACAGGTAGAATTTGAAGTTTCCTCTTTAGTGACTGTTTCTTGCCTTTAATGCTGAAACACTCACAAAACCTCATTCAACTGTAAAACAATTAGGCATTGTTGATTTGCCCTCTTCTGCTGCTAGCTGGTAGAGAGGGAGCCCTCTGAAGCTTGTTCTGTTGTTTCAGGAAACATGGAGGAATCTATACCCTGCCTCTGGGATCTATACATAATTAACGTAGAAGAAAATGGCTTTAGAACCAGCTTTACAAACCTGTTGTCTAGTGAGAATGTGGGTTGCTCACATTCACTCTCTCTCTTTTCCTGGTTATCCCTGTTTCTATCATTCAGTTTTGCTCTCCCTTTCTCATTATTTTAAGTTGACCTACATTCTAAAGAGTTCGTCGAAAGTCTCCACTCATTTGTTTCCCATTTGTAACTTTTCAATTCTGTGTGATTTCCCTTTGTCTCACATTTTTATGGTCTTCTCTTTACGATTTCTGCAAATTTTTTAGAGGCTTCTTCACATTGTTCTAAATATCTTCAGCCTTACATTTCATATGAGACAATCTCAGACAATTTCAGGGATTTTGTAGGCAGTACATTTATTCTTAAAATTAGCTTTATTTCCTGGCACAGTAGCTCATGCCTATAATTCCAGCACTTTGGGAGGCTGAGGCAGGAAGATCACTTGAGCCTAGGAGTTCGAGACCAGTCTGGTAATATAGTGTGAGACTTTGTCTCCACACACACACACACACACACACAAAATGGGTATGCACCTGTAGTCCCTCCCAGCTACTTGGGAGGCTGAGGTGGGAGAATCTTTTGAGCCTGGGAGGCAGAGGCTGCAGAGAGCAGCGATCACACTACTTCACTCTAGCCTAGGTGACAGAGAAAGACCTTGTCTCAAAACAAGCAACAAAAGAAGTCAGCTTTACTGAAGTATAACCTACATAGAAAAAAGTCAAGAATTTAAGTGTATAATTTGAAAAATTTTGACAGATATATACACCTATGTAATCACTAGTCTAATAAAAATACAGAACATTCCCATCAACTCCGAAGCTGGTCTCCTGCCTACTCCATCCAAACCTTTGCCTCTACAGCATTTCCTGCCGTGATTAATCTGTTTTCTGTCTTTTGCCTTTTCAAGCATTTTATAGAGATGGAATCAAATGGTATGACACAATAGTCTTTTGTGTTCAGCTTCTTTCATTTAGCATAATATTTCTGAGATTTATCTATTTTGTTGCGTATATCTGTAATTTATTGCTTTTTGTGACTGAGTAGTATTATATTTGTATGGCTGTAACACAGTTTGCTTATCCATTAACAGTTTATGGACATTTGTGTTCTTTCAAGTTTTGGAATAATATGAATCAAGTTGTTGTGAAGATTTGCATGCAAGTTTTCTTGTGAACGTATTTTCACTTCTCATGGATAAGTACCTATAAGCAAGATTGCTGGATCATATGGCAAGTGTAAGTGGCTGTATCATTTGCATTCCCTACAGAAATACATGAGAGAGAGCTGTCTATCTTCCCCAACACTTGGCATCAACACTTTTTTTTTAAATTATCCTGTCCCATGAGTTTGTACTGTTCTTATTGTGGTTTTACTTTACATCTCCATAATGATTAGTGATTTGGAACATGTCTCATGTGCTTATGTGCTATTTATATATTTCTTTCATGATATGAATATTCCAATATTTTTTCTGTTTTAATTTTTTTATTTTAAAATCTTATTTATTTTTATAAGTTTTTGATTTTTAAGGATTAAAAAAACACTTTTAGGCCCAGGGGTACATGTGCAGGTTTGTTATATAGGTAAACTGTGTATCATGGGGGGTTTGGCATACAGATAATTTCATCACAATGGTAATAAGCATTGTACCTGATAGATTTTTTTTCTGATCCTCTTTCCTCCCACCCTTCACCCTCAAGTAGGCCCCAGTGTCTGTTGTTCCTCTCCTCATATTTATGTGTTTTCATTGTTTAGCTCCCATTTGTAAGTGACAGTATGTGGCATTTGGCTTTCCGTTCCTGCTTGAATTCGCTTGGGATAATGGCCTCCACCTCCATCTATGTTGTTGCAAAGAACATGATTCTATTCTTTTTATGGCTGCATAGTATTTCATGACATATGTGTACCACATTTTCTTTATCCATTCTACCATTGATGGGCATATAGGTTAATTCCATGTCTTTGTTATTGTAAAATAGTTTTTGTCTATTTTTTAATAGGATTTTTTTTGTCTTTTTATTACTGGTTTATAAGATTTATTTATACATTATGGATGAAAATCTTTTGTCAGCTATATTTGGCAAATATTTTCTCCCAATCTTTACTTATCTTTTCATTTTCTAAAATGATGTCCATTGAAGAGAAAATATTTAATTTGGGAAAATTTTTCAACTTTTAAGATTTGAGCTTTTTGTATCTTCATCTAAGAAATCTTTGCTTAACCAAAGGTCACAAAGAGTTTTTCTTATGTTTGCTCGTAGCAGTTTTATAGTCTTTATTCTTACATTTAGGTCTTATGTTCCATTTTGAATTATTGCTTTATAAATAGTGTGAGGTAATATTTGAAGTTAATTTCTTTTTGCATATAGATTTCAAAATGTTCCAAAACCATTGGTTGAAAAAAAAGCCTATTATTTCCTTTAGTGAATTACCTCAGCAGATGTGTCAAAAATCAATTGATTCCACATTTGTGATATTTCTGGGCTGTATATTCTGTTGCCTTAATCTGTATCTCTTCTTTTGTCAATATTACATAGTCTTATTACTGTAGTAACAAGGAAACCTTGAAATCAAGTCGTATTAAGTCTTGACATTTTGTTCTTTTTCCAGTTTATTTCAGCTGTTTTAAGTCTTTTGCATTTCCACATAACTTTTAGAATTAAGTTGTTAAATTTTTTTAAAGCTGGGATTTTGATTAAAATTATATTGATTGTATAGCTCAATGGAAGAGAATCAACATCCTAAATTACTGCAACTTTTGGTCTTTGAACATGTTTTGGCTTTCCATTTATTTAGGTATTCTATCATTTTTGGGGCGCAATGTTTTACAGTTTTCAATGTACATGTCTTGCACATAAGTAGAATTTTTGTTACTTACAATTTCTAATTTTTCATTGGAAATAACTAAAAATATAATGTGATTTATAATGATTTTGTATTATGTAACCTCGCTGAACTCACTTATTAGTTCTAGTTGCTTTCTTGTAGATTCCTACTATTTTCTACATACAAGATCCTGCCATCTGTGAATAAAGTCAGTTTCATTCTCCCCATTTTCCATCAGCATTCCTTTCATTTTTAATTGCCTCATTATACTGGCTGAGACTTCCAGTACAATGTTGAACAGCAGGGAACAGAACAGCTATCCTTGTTTTGTTTCCAATAGTAAGGGAAAAGCATTCAGTTCTTCATTATTTGGTATGATGCGAGTTATAGGGTTATTTTTGAAAATTTCTTCTATCAGGTTGAAGAAGTTTTCTTCCATTCTAGTTTTTTGAGCATTTTTATTATGATTGGATGTTGCATGTTATCAAATTCTATTTCTGTACTTATAAACATTATTACATAGCTTTTTATTTTTAGCCTACTAATATAGTTAATTATACTGACTGATTTTTAAAATATTAAACCAAACTATCATTCCTATGACCAATACCACTTGATCACATATTGTTCTTTTGTTTTTACTTTTTAGAAATGGGGTCTCTCTATGTTGCCTAGACTGGAGTGCAGTGGCTATTTATAGGCATGATAATGGCATTCAATAGCCTGAAAATCCCAGACGCAAGCAATCCTCTAGCCTCAGTCTCCCAAGTACCTGGGACAACAGGCTTGTCCCACTGCACCCAGCTTGCTTTGCTCTTTTTATTTATGGCTAAATTTGAATTGCTAAAAGTTTTTAAGAATTTTTTTGTTTTCACGAAGGATATTAGCGTAGTGTTCTTTGTGATGTCTTTGCCTGGTTTTGGTGTCAGGATAATGTTGGCCTCATAAAGTGAATTGAGAAGTAGTCTCTTCTATTCACTGTAAGAGTTTGCGTAGTATTGGCCTTTTTCATCCTTGAATATTTGGTAGAATTCACCAGTAAAACCACCTGAGTGTGAAGTTTTTTGTCAAAAACTTTAGTAACATGAATTATTTTCTTTAATATATATAAAATTCTTCAGGTTATCTATTTTATCTGGAGCAAGCTCAGAGGGTTTATGTCTTTCAAGAAACTTTTATGTTTCTTTTTAAGATGCAAAATACATTAGTATAAAGTTGTTCATGATATCTCCTTATTACTTTTTTAATATTTGTAGGACTTAGTGATGTCCTTGCTTTCGTTTTTGATACTGGTAATCCATAAGTTTTTCTTTTTCTTCTTGATTATTGCATCTGGAACTTATCAATTTTATTGAATTTGTCAGAAAACTGGGTTTAGATTCCATTGTCTTTTTTCTATTAGCATTGATTGTATATTTCATTGACATCCACTTTTAGCTTTACTATCTCTTTCCTTGCATTTTCTTTAGGTTTAACTTGTTCTTTTTATTCCAGTTTTTAAGGGTAAAAGTTGAAAGTATTTGATTTCTTTTCTACATATAAACTGTAACGCTATAAATTTTACACTAAATTCTGTTTTTTTTTTGCACCACAGAAGAGTTAATGTGTTTTGTTTTCATTTTCATTCAGTTAAAATATTTTCTAACTTCCCTTCTGTTTGTTTCTTTGACCCAAGGGTTGTCAAGAAGTATTGTCTTTAATATCCACATATTTAAGCATTTTTAAAAGATCTTTCTGCTATTGACCCTTAGTGTTACATCATTGTGTCATAGAATATACTTTGAATGATTTTAATCTTCTTAAATATATTGGGAATTATTTTTTAGTCTGGAATATGTCTATTTTGGATGCTTCATGTGCCCTTAAAAGCAATGTCTTATTGCAATTGTTGGGTGGAGTGTTCTAAAATCTCAATTAGGATTATTTGTCAGATAGCATTTTTGTTTCTCATGTACTTATCATTTGTGTTTTTCTTTATTTTTGTGTATATCCAAATTTCTATTTGTATCTTTTTTTCTGTTTAAGAAATTTCCTTTAACATTTCTTATAGTACAGTGTTTATTTTGGTTACAGTTTTGAAAATTTTTGGGAGGGATGGGGATAAGGTATTCTAGGTTGTCACCACCTTCTAGCTTGCATAAGTTCTTGTGAGATGTCTGATTTAATTCTTAATGCTTTGCGTAAAATTTTATTCCTTTCCTCTTCCACCACCAACTGTTTTAAAACTTTTTCTTTTATTATTCATTTTCAAAACTATCCTACTGATGTGCCTTGCCATTATTTTAAAATATTTATTCCTTTTGGGTTTTGTTGAAATTTTTGAGATAATTTTCATCACATTTGGACATTTTTTGGCCTTTACCTCTTTAAAAAATTGCTTTTCAGTTCACTCCTTTCTGGAACTCCAAATACTCCTATATGTTATACTGCTTTATATTACACCAAAGTTCTGGAAATTAGATTTTACCTTTTGTTCCTCTGTACTTCATTTTGGGTAGTTTCTATTCCAAATTGCGCATTCTCCTGGGGCCCAACAATGTTAAGATGGAGGCACAAGTGATGCACAGGATGCTGCCACCAGGCTGAGGAGCAAGTGAGACATAGGCTGCCACATCCAGGGCTGAGGCACAAGCGAGGCATGAGCTAACACCATCAGGGCTGAGGCATGAGTGAGGTGTGGGCCACAGCCAGTAGGGAGTTAAGTTCTGCTGGGGTTAAAGTCTGAGACACATGTATGTTCATCACCCATCAACTGAACCTGTTAGCACTGAAGGCAGCCCAGCCTTCCTGAGTGGCAGAGCTGTAGTATGTTAGTTACCATCCTTCACGTGGACATTCTGCTGGGGGGCTGGGGATTGCCCTACCCCTACTTACCATCTACGGTGCATTTGCACAACATTAGGGAGGCTGAGGACCAGCCTGTTTGGCCTGGCTTTGCTCCCCGAGGCCAGGGCATACAGTCCAGGTCCAGGGAATTGCCCAAACCAGTTCACCACCATCGGCATCTGAGCACTCTTCTAAGGAACCAGAAGTTGGGCCACCACATCATACTGCTCCCCTACAGTTAACACCTACTGACACATATCACCTGCGGAGCTGGAGACTGGCCTACCCCGCCCATTGCAGCCACATCCAACACCAGTGTGCACAGTTGAAGATCCAGACGGCTGTGCCACCACTACCACTGACATTGTCTATTCCATGCTGACTGCCTAGGGACTGAAGAACCTTCCTACCCACACAGCCCACTGCTGCCACGACCAGCATCCAAGTAAACCACCTGGAGTCTCTAGAATCGGCCTTTTTGGACCTGCTAACACCAGTGTCAGCATTTGCTGCCCTGGAGCCCAAGGACAGACATGCTCAGCCCTCCACTGCCACCAGTAGGGCCCAAAGACTGCCCATCTGACTTCCCATTCCCCAGCAAAAGTACACTTCAGCCTTCACTAATAACTACACTCTATGCCACTGAAGAAATAACAGATGCTGCTTATAGCTGAAGAAATCATACAGAGACTACACCAATGCATGTACCCAGAATCAAAGTGCCCTACACAACCAAAACCACAGATATATCTTCAGGAAAAAAAGCCTCCTCTATGAAAACAAATTCCAAAAAAATTGGAAGAAGCAACTATTATACCAGATGCGAAGACATGAACTTAAGGACACAGGAAGCATGAAAAAGCAAGAAAATATGACACTTCGAAGGAACACAATAGTTCTTCAGCAATAGATCCCAATCAGAAAGTAATTCACAAAATCCTGGAAAAAGAACTCAAAATTTTAATTGTATAAAAGCTGAGTGAGAAAAGAATTCTAAAAAACAGTACAAAGAAATCAGAAAAACAATTTAGCATATAAATGGGTGCTTTATCAAAGAAATAGATATTATTAAAAAAACAACAGAAATTCTAGAACTGAAAAATTCATTGAATGAAGCACAAAATACATTCAGAAGTTTAAGTAATAGACTAGATCAAGTAGAAAAAAGAACATAAAAAATTGAAGACATTTCTTCTGAAATAACCCTGTCAGACAAAAATAAAGAAAAAAGAATAATCAAAGCCTTCATAACATATGGGATATCCTAAAGTGACCAAATATTTGAGTTATTGGTATCCTGGAAGATTAAGAAAGAACAAATGGGTTAGGAAATCTACTAATAGGTGAAAACCTCTTAATTCTAGCAAGAAATTTAGACATACAAATATCCCCAAACAAGTACAATGTGAAAAGGTCTTTTCCCATAGCACATTATAGTCAAGCTGTCTAAATTCAAAGACAAACAGAGAAATCTAAAAACAGCAAGAGAAAAGCATCTAGTGACCTATAAAGGAATGGGGACATCAGTCTAACAGTAGATTTCTCCGTAGAAATCTTATAAGCCAAGAGAGAATGGGATGATATATTCAAGTGAAAGAAAAAAAAATATTGCCAACTAAGAAACAATGTTCAGCATGATCTATCTTCATTTATCCTTTATCAATGAAAGAGAAATATTCTTCCTCAGACAAACAAAGCTGAGAATATTCATCACCACTAGACCAGCCCTACAAGACATGCTCAAGTGAGCCCTCAATCTGGAATCGAAAGAATGACAATTACCAATGTGAAAATATGTGAAAGTATAAAATTTACTGACTAAGCAAACATATAAAAGTGGAAGAGAAAAAACTAGAATGCTACCAATACAGAAAAATCATCAACCTACAATGGCAAACGTTAAGAGAGAGACAGAAAGAAGATAAACAAAGAATACACTAAACAATTAGAAAACAATTAACAAAATGACAGAAACTAAACCTCACATATGAAAAGTAACTTAGAATGTAAACCAATTCTCCGCTTCAAAGACAGACTGGCTGAATGGATCCAACTGTATGCTACCTACAAGAAATGCATTTTACCTGTAAAGACACATATTGACTGAAATAAAGAAACAGAAAAATATATTCCATGCAACAGAAACCAAAAGCAGGCAGGATTAGCTATACTTATATCAGATAAAATAGACTTTATAAGTCCAAAACACCAATTTTAAAAAGAGACAAAGAAGTTCACTACATGATCAGTCCAGTAAGTGATCAGTCCAGTAAGAAGATAAAAATTTTCTAAATATATATGCACCCAGCATAGAAGCAGCAAAATTCATAAAGCAAATATTAATTGTTCTAAAGAGAGAACTAGACTTCAATACTGTAATATTGGGAGACTTCAACACCCCACTCTTAGCATTAGGCAGAATATCTAGACAGAAAATAAACAAAAAGAAACAGTGGATTTAAACTGAACTTTATCCCAGATGGACCTAACAGACATCTACAGAATATTTTATTAAATAACTACAAAGTATACATTTTTCTTATCAGCAAATGGAACGTTCTCCAGATTGCCCAAAGAGTATGGAGATTTCTCAGCAAACTAAAATATACCTACCATACAACTCAGCAATCCCACTACTGAGTATTTATGCAAAGGAAAATAAATTAATATCAAAGGGTTACATGTGCTTCCATGTTTATTGCTTCATTACTTAAAACAGGAAAGGTATGGAATCAACCTAAGTGTCTACAAATGGGCGAATGGATGTGAAGAAAATGTAGAATATATACACAGTGGAATACTATTTGGCCATAAAAATAATGAAACATTATTATATGCAGCAGCATGGATGGAGCCGGGGGTCATTATGTTAAGTGAAATAAGCCAGGCACAGAAAGACAAATATAGCATGCTCTCACTCATAGCTGGGAGCCAAAAAGGTGATTGCATAGAGGTAGAGGGTGTAATGAAAGATACCAGAGGCTGGGAAGGGTACATAGGTGCTAGAGGGGATAGAGAGATTGGTTGGTTAATGGATACAAACATATAATTAGATAGAAGGAATCATTTCTAGTAATTGATAGAAGAGTAGGGTGACTGTAGTTAACAACAATGTACTGTAGTTTTTTTTTTTTTTTTTTTTGAGATGGAGTTTCGCTCTTGTTGCCCAGGCTGGAGTGCAGTGGCACGATCTCGGCTCACTGCAACCTCCGCCTCTTGGGTTCAAGTGATTCTCCTGCCTCAGCCTCCCGAGTAACTGGGATTACAGACATGAGCCACCATGCCTGGCTAATTTTGTATTTTTAGTAAACACGGGGTTTCTCCATGTTGGTCAGGCTGGTCTTGAACTCCCGACCTCAGGTGATCCACCCACCTCGGCCTCCCAAAGTGCTGGGATTACAAGTGTGAGCCACCGCACCCGGCTGTACTGTAGTTTTAAAATAGGTAGAAGAGAAGACTTAAAATGTTCCCAACACATAGAAGTGATAAATACTCATGTGATGAATACCCTAATTACCCTGACTTGATCATTACACATTCTATTTATGTAACAAAATTTCACATATACCCCCTAAATATATACAAGCATAATGTGTCAAAAAATTTTTAAGTGACTGTTTGAATTGCCTTGTCTGCTAGTTGTATCATTGTTATTATTATGGTAATGTTTCTTTTGACTGATTTCCTTTTTACTGGTTATGAATACCGTTTTTCTGCTTCTTTTTATGCCAGGTAATTTTTGATTAGTTGCCAGACATTGTGAATTTTACATTGCAAAGTGCTAGATTTTGTCATATTCCCTAAATTCATGTTGGAATTTATTTTAGCATATGGTTATTTGAGATCAGTTTGCTCCTTTTGAGCCTTGGCATTGAGGACCAAGCATAGTGTTTAGTCTCAAACCAACTTAGCCTTATTTCTAAGGCCAATCCTTTCTGAGGATTCTAGCCTGTGGCCTGTGTATTATGAGATGATTCTACTCCTGCAGGTGTGTATGCAAATGCCTTCCAGTCCTGAGTAAAGTCCAGAAACTGTCAAGCCAAGTGTTTTCTGGTGTTTTCTTTCTTTCTTTTCTTCCCCACCCCCCCAGACATGGAATTTCACTCCATGCATGCATACATCAGCTGAAGATTTTATAAGAGTCCTCTGAATGTCTTGACCGACCATTCTCCCTCTCCCACTCCCTTTAACTACCTTTACTCTGGTATTCTGCTCCACAAATTCTAGCTGATATGGTCTCCCAAATTCTGATATATGCCTGCTCACTTAGTAAGAATGCCAGGCTCTCTTTGTGTTTTTCTCTCTGCCCTGTAGACTAGAAATTGCCTCTAAGCAGTAAGTTAGTGTGATCATAGGATTCAACTTTTTGCTTTGCTTTTCTCATCAATCATAGTTCTGTAATGCCTGTTGTCTGATGATTAAAACAAATTATTTTATATATTTTGTCTGGGTTTCTAGTTGGTTTTGGTGGGATATTTTCACGTCTGGACCTTGCTGATTCTGGAGGGACTGTCCTTCCTGGGGCTAGCTAATTCCTAGAGAGAGCAAACATTTATCCAAGACACCTCTTAGATATTGAAAACAATTAAGCAAGAGCTCATATCCCAAACTCTTCCTTTGTCAGGATTTTACACTAAGTCACTATTTTCCTACTCTAATCACCTTATTACTAAGTACCAGACAGCTAGAGATAGCCTTTGTACCCCAGAATCCAATACAGTCACTCAAACTGACCAATCCTAAGCCAGTTTACCCTGCTCTGCCCATTTCTGCCCATGGAACCATATAATAAGGGCTCTTGCCCATGTTTTCTTTCCACTCCCTTTACCTCCTGACTGATCCTGATGCTTCGTCCTGTGGCCCCCTATGTGGTGTGGTATGCCGCCTCCTCTTGGGAACGGAAACAAACTGTCTTTTCTTTTCTTTTCTCTGTCGCCCGGGGCCGGTTCTCAGCTCACTGCAAGCTCCGCCTCCTGGGTTTATGCCATTCTCCTGCCTCAGCCTCCGAGTAGCTGGGACTACAGGCGCGCGCCACCTCGCCCAGCTAGTTTTTTGTATTTTT
>NW_012118966.1:1965063-2016865 GCF_000951035.1 Colobus angolensis palliatus | reverse complement strand
TACAGGCTTGAGCCACCGCGCCCGGCCCTAGAGACGGGGTTTCACCGTGTTAGCCAGGATGGTCTCGATCTCCTGACCGCGCCCGGCCAAGTACAAACTGTCTTTTCAATAGTAATCCTCTCATGATCTGTTGGCCTCTTCATATTTGAATAATAAAACCTACATTTTGGGCTGGGCACAGTAGCTCATGCCTGTAATCCTAGCACTCTGGGAGGCCAAAGCAGGTGGATCATCTGAGGTCAGGAGTTCGAGACCAGCCTGACCAATATGGTGAAACCCCCGTCTCTACTAAAAATACAAAAAATTAGCTAGGTGTAGTGGTGGGCACCTATAATCCCAGCTGCTCAGGAGACTGAGGCAGGAGAATTGCTTGAACCCAGGAGGCGGAGGTTGCAGTGAGCCGAGATTGCACCATTGCACTCCAGCCTAGGCGAGAGAGCAAGACTCCTTCTCCAAAAATACAAAATAAAATAAAACGTACATTTTGAAACACCTTCAGGCTTGCAAGCAGAGTTTAGTATATATATTTTCTTAAACAAGATAATGTCTGTAAGCACCTGGCACATAACAATTATTGAACAAATGATTATTCATTCCTTAACTTGATCTCAGTATTTTAACACCTTGTCTTAACTCACTTATTGACTTCAGTTTCCTTACTTATTTAATGCTGCCATTCTTCCCCTATCTGCCACCTCCACTGCTACTAGTATACTCACCTTGAAATCTTTATCTAGCTCTTCATATTTTGGGTTTTACTCCTTACTTAAAATATTACCTTTTATATTTAAATCTAACCCACCAGTCTATGACATATTGAAATGCTGAAGGCTTACCTGCTGAACGTTTTATTTTCCATTTTTGTAGAATTTTAAAAATGTAGTATATTCTTTTTTCAAATCTCTCCAAGTAACCTGCGGATATCAATTTTTTTCTTATTTCCATCCTACCCCATTTTCCCAAGGTACAGTAAAAATTTCCTTCAAGCTTTAGCTTTACTATATTTAGCAAATATATAACACTTCTGAATATCATTCCTTTTCCAGTTTTGGGGGTAGCATACACATTCACAAATCTGATGATTTCCAATCCTGAATTTCTCCCAGACTGGCCTCCCATATATTCTATGTCTTTTAAAAAAAAGTAACTGTAATTGTAAAATGTGAAAAATTTAGAGTAATGTGATACTTACCTTCCTTTTGTTTAACTTGATTTCTTAATTATGAGGAGGGTTTGGGTTTAGCATATTGGTCTTTAGACAGCTAACCAAACTAAAACTTTATGTATTTTCCCTCATTGCTTGTATAGGTTGTAATAAAGCCTGGAATTTACAGTAATTTTTAAGATGTTGACAGCTGTGTTAAAATACCCTAGTAGATTTGGCATGAAAGCAAATGCCAGCTCTGAGGATGAAGATAACACCATCGGCAAACACTGCTACTTTGATTCATTGTGACTAGCATTGTGTAGGTTGCATACTCTTCCATGTAAATTATAAGAGGTTTAGGATCTGAACACCCTCAAAACACTCATGTGTTGAAATTTTACATACATTTTTTACTGGTTCTTATCTGAAGGACTCAATTCATTTTGCAAACCTCTAACAACTTATTTGTGGTAATGAGTGGGTCTGATTGACAGGTGCCATACTGTAAAGTGGAAACTGGGGCACAGCTACTTTTCTCAATTTTACTTTGGTGAAGAGTTTCTAGCAGTAGGAGAATGACAGATATTTGGATCTTTAGGAAATAATGGAAAAACTGAAAGATATTATTATCACAGAATGGATTTTGTGTCATTTTTGGTTCTCACTACAAAGGAAGATGGGAAAATGTGGTTTGCTAACTTTAGTACTTTATAGCCTAAGACAGTCTATGCTTTAAACCCCAGAGAGATTTTTTAGTACTTATTTCCCAGACTCTGAAGCCTAAGTGATCATTAGATGAAAACTGAATTTTTATTTTGTTATCCTATTATACCAGATTCTCAGGAAAAAAGCTACTGACATATACTGTGACAAGTCACTGAATCCAAAATGCTATTTAAATTGTTGCTGAGTGGGTTAATTTTTATGAAATCAATTTCATGTTGTGGCTGGTGATAAACCTTGGCAATCTTTGATTGATATGTCTTTTTTTTTAAACTCACTTTGCCTAAAAATTAACCTTCTTTAAAATTGATAGCTATATCTCATCGCTTTTAATTTGTATGAGTGAATTTTAAAGTGACTTTTTTTTATCACTACATGATTGTCTTTTCTAGGAACAGTGTTGGGACCATAATATGCTTTTTACTTCAGGGATATATAAAATCGTTCCCATGATCATATATCCAATTTGCATGCGAATCAGTGCACACTGAAAGTAACCCTAAATGGAAATGTTTTCTTTTCTTTTATTTTTTTTGGAGAGTAGACTCTAAGATAAATAATAAAGTTTACACTCTGCTTTCAGAGTATAGAGTCTAGATCGGTGATAAGCAACGTAAGATGCACCTAACAAATTTTAATTGCCACCTTTTACCTCATACAAAGCCTCACAGTTCAGACAGTGTAATAAAAATCTCCAGAAATAGACTTTAGAATTTTTTTTTCCAGAAGCTGTGGATTGGAGGGGATTAACATGTGAGTGAGTCTGCCCCATCCCAAGTCCCGCAGCACGCTGGGGACTCATAGTCAAGTGAAGAGTGAAGCAACCAGGGACCACCTATCTATGTGGAAATGTAGTGGTCTTTTGTGATATTCTAGGGTCTAGAACTGCCCTTCTCAGCTTGAGCAAAGCAGAGAGAAAATTCTGCAAACATGGGAGGAAATCCAAAGCAAATAAGGGCAATGGTCCACATCTTATATATCTTGCATCTTCAGTGCCTTTTACAGTGTGTGGCACCGAGTAAGCAGTTGGTTGTGGTCAATGGAATGATCTAACTCTAGGCCATCTTTGTTGTTAATTTTATTAACATGAAACATTTTGGACAACCCATTTCAGCTTATTAAAACTCAGTTTCACTACATGTAATGTGGAAATAATAATAATACCTACCTGAAAAGGATATTTTTGGAGTACTAATGATACAATGCATTTGTAAGAATATCTCTTTCTGATGAAATTCAATTAGATTATTTTTATTTTACCAAAAAAGTATTTAGCTCTAGTCATTTTACTTTTTTCTGAACTAGACTATATATAATTTTTTTAATATTAATAATCTAATTTCCATAAAGTTTACCCTCCAAGGATGTCCCCTTGTATTTTGTATCACCCTTTATGTTTTTTACGTAGAGAAATAGTTACAGGCTATGAACTTGTCAGACTCCATAAGCCTCTTTGTACCGGTAGCCATACTTTGCTTCTATGATACAGTGATCCTATCAGGAGTAGAAAGGCAGTGGCACTCCTTGGAGTTCTACATGGCCTGAAAATATTCTTGCTACACCAGGGACGTGTTTTGGGACACCCAGGAGCAACCTGAGAACTAATATTTGGTGGTACTTAGTACTTGTCAGCTTTGTGGCATATCTCATGTCTCCCTTTAATCCAGCCTCCTCTCTGTAGCTGGAGAATCATCTTTCTGTAACTCATCCTTGAGAGAGGTGCTCACCTCCCTCACCAGCCTCCTTCCTTCGAGGGCTTAAAAGCTTTCACTTTCTGGCTGGGCGTGGTGGCTCACGCCTGTAATCCCAGCACTTTGGGAGGCAGAGGTGAGTGGATCACCTGAGGTCAAGAGTTCGAGAATAGCTTGGCTGACATGGCGAAACCCTATCTCTACTAAAAATGAAAAATTAGCTGGGCATGGTGGTACGTGCCTGTAATCCCAGCTTCTCGGAGGCTGAGGTCGGAGAATCGCTTGAACCCAGGAAGCAAGTGTGCCGAGATAGCGCCGTTCCACTCCAGCCTGGGCAACAAGAGGGAAACTCCATCTCAAAACAAACAAACAAACAACTTTCACTTTCCTATTGCCCCCATAATAATGTTCAAATTTCTTGGTGTAGAACAGAAAGAACTTTATTACTCAACTCCTGGTTCAGACTTTCAATTTCTAACCTTCACCCTATCCCATACACACTACCACAAGCCAGTTTATGCTCCAACCTACCGAATTACTTTCAG
Organism: Colobus angolensis palliatus; assembly: GCF_000951035.1. Classification (NCBI taxonomy): domain Eukaryota; kingdom Metazoa; phylum Chordata; class Mammalia; order Primates; family Cercopithecidae; genus Colobus; species Colobus angolensis. The sequence continues at coordinate 2,012,759 of NW_012118966.1, read as the reverse complement.
TTTCAGAAAAGCTTCCTTCTACACATACACTTACACATTCATGCACACACCCACAGAGACCCTTGTTCCTTGTAACTCCTACACATCCTAAAGTTCCAGCTTACATGTCATTTCCCACAGGAATCCTTTCCGAATTGGCTAGGACAGAGTCAGGTACCTTTCTATGTATGACCTTAGTTCATAGTAATTACCATGTACATAACACTTGTCTATCATATCATAATAGCTTGTCCTACTGTATGGGATGTGTCAATTTACTGGCTACCTTCCTTCTAAAATATAATGTCACTGAAGGCAGAGACTATGTCTCATTCGTCATGGTATTCTAAAAGCCTAGCACTGTTCCTCATTTGTTGTAAATGCTTAATTTGTGTTTAACAACGGCTGGATGGTTGAATGCATTATTAGTTTTATGTGGTATCCTTAGAAAATTGTGAATCTGTGCTTATATGTCAGCAAAACAATGAGTCAAATTTGAATAACTTCTTTACACCCTATAGATTATAAAGAAATTATAATTAGGCCTTATTTTAAAAATAATTTCAGGTTGGGCAATACAAATAATACTGAATCTTTGTACCTAAGCGTTCCAACCCAATAAATGTCAAACAGTGATGGTCACACCCCATTGAGGCATATGGAAGTTAACTGCAAGAGTTTTAATAGAGTCAAGAATGCTGGACATTTTGCTGAACTGGGAATTGGTGCGGAGTGTTGCAAAACTGGATTAAATATACATGTGTCCCCCACCTTCCCAATTCCTTTTCATAGAATTGGGAAGACATTTGCCAGAACTCTAGAATTTTAGAGTTATATCATTTGGAACTACTTTAGGTTCAAATAGTTTATGTAGAAACTATGTTTTCCTCATCACTTATGAAATAGTCAAACTCTAATGATTGTTGCTTTTCAGAAAACAGTTGACCAACACTTCAAGATGTCTGAAGCAGGGCAAATGCATAAGAAAAAGCAGGAAATGATACATGTTTGAGTAGATTTTAACAAAAATGAGAGAGCATAGATTCTTTAGTGAAACTGGTTCAATTTCAATGACCTGTTTTGTGTCACAGGGTCATGAATTTTTAGGAAAACAATGGATTACAGTGAATTTTCAATAACAGCACACATAAAAATTTTTTTGAGCCAAGAATCTGTGGTCAAACAAGGAATTATTTCCTAAAAGCACCAATATAAGGCCACGTATATATTTGCTAAATGTATTTATTGGCAGCATCCGATTTGGGCTTTGAACAAAATAATTATGAAAATTTGGTTTCAGTTTGCCAACTGGGTACTGTGGAAACACATGTACAGAGTACCAGTGTCATTGCTACCATAGATATGCCCAGAGACCTTTCCTTTGATATGCCCAGACACCCTTCCTCTGGTCAGATTCTGTACATTCAAGTACATGCCTATAAAGTTAAAGACACACCAGCAAATTCTTTAATAGCCAAATACTTTGATTTAGGGGAGAGTTGTCTCTTCTGTTAATTGCCTGCTCTTATGTTCATTACAATGTTTTCTAACCACCTGTTTGCTCTTGATGACCTACTTATGAATATCATGGCCCCAGAGAATGGACAAGGAATATGAAATCCCCTGGATATTCTGTTTTAAGGGTGACCACTGACTCAGAAGATGAGTTTGAGGTTATTTTTTGAAGGAACTTTCTGTAGACTGATGAAGAAAGGACAGGAGCAACCCCATATATATATATATATATACACACACATATATATGTAAATATCAATTTATATATATAAATATATATAAATATCAAGCAGTGATGGTCACACACCATTGAGACACATGGAAGTTGACTTGGCACACATCTTAACAGAGTTTAGAATGCAATAACTCTAATTTCTGACAATTTAGAGTGATTGCAGCAGAAAACTTTGAAATCAAATCAAGAAGCTTATTTTATTTCCCAATTCATAAACTTAATTGTGTCTTCATGCTGAACCATATTTGGCCATTTAACAAACATAACAATAACATTCTTAACAGTTACTTAAACCATGCAACTGTTGGCATTGATCTTTTTTCAAGTGATTGCCCTGTTTTGTTTTGTTTTGATTTTTATGCCATCTAATAAAGAACTAAGTTCTGGTGGCATGGTAAAGAGAGTTATGGCCTGGGTCTGGAGCTGGACTAAGCCCCCAGTTTTCACACCAAATGAGTAACCTTAGGCAAAGTGATTTTTTCCTTTCTATATTTCTTATCCTTATCTATAAAGTGGGGTGAATGGGTTCGTGCAGCTCCAAAACTTTATCTTTTCAGTGGTTCCTTGATTCAAGTAAAAATGTTCAAAACGTTTTTGAATACTAATGGCATCCTGTTTTCTAGCGAAGGTGGTATTTGATCTCATGTAGCAGGGAAGAAGTAGACATGGTGCTCTGAATCATATGGCATAGCCATGGTTAAAACGTTGTGCTTAATATGTTGCCCCCTTTGTAGACAACACAGAGTAGGATGCCCCCTTTCATGCCAATCTAATATACCAAGGCTTGGGATAGAGCAAAGGGACTTGAGAGAATGAGGAAAGCTGAACAACGGGAATAAACAAACTCCTTCTTCCATGTTTAAAACTTTATAATCTTTAAAGATATTAGATTTTGTATTAAAGCACTCTTTTCTTTTGAGATCCTGAGGTAACTTTCAATGTGGAAATGCTGTAAATACAATGCTTCAATGAATATCTTCATGTATACAAACTTCTACTTTTGTTGAACTATTCCTTTAAGTTAAATTATTTATTTTGTTCCTGAAAAGATTAGTGTGCATTCAGATTATTGTGAATTCCTAATAATTACAGGTTTAGACATACTTCAACATTGAAATATGGAGACAAATTGAACAAGATTTGTATTTTTTCTGCAATACAAATAATACATATTCTTTTAAAAAACAATTAGAAGGTAAAGATAGCAACAAAAATGTTATAGTCCCACCATCTAGATATAACCATTGGTAGGTATACATACTTCCTCTCTTTCTCTCCCTCTCTTTTTCTCTCTCTCTTTGTGTGTATGTGGAGGGGGGCTTTTATGTGTCTGTCTAGCTGTCTGTCTCTTTATTTATTGATAATCTTAAACAAATTTGTTCATAAGTTATATACTCAAATAAATCAAAAACAACATATTTTGTTTTTACACTGAAATGTAAATTTCAGAGACAGAAATTTTCTTCTGTTCTTTTTGTATTCCAAAGAAACTAGCTGAGTGTGAGCCGGGCGCGGTGGCGCGTGCCTGTAGTCCCAGCTACTCGGGAGGCTGAGGTGGGAGGATCGCTTGAGCCCAGGAGTTCTGGGCTGTAGTGCGCTATGCCGATCGGGTGTCCGCACTAAGTTCGGCATCAATATGGTGACCTCCCGGGAGCGGGGGACCACCAGGTTGCCTAAGGAGGGGTGAACCGGCCCAGGTCGGAAACGGAGCAGGTCAAAACTCCCGTGCTGATCAGAAACTAGCTGAGTGTGAACAGAAGGTGCAAAAGAATAACAGAATTTTGAAGTTTAATGTTAGACATTATCTGATTTATTCAATTTATTTTATGTATGGGTAAATGGGTAGAGACGTGTTGTGATTTTTCCTAGAGCCACACGGCTAATTTGTGGTTAGTTGAAATTAAAGCAGAGGTCACTCATTACCTGATCCAGGGTTTTAATCTCAAAAACCACTTCTTGAGATTAATTTTTATACTTCTCCTGATCTTTCTAGAACCTACTATTGAACTTATTATATACACAGTACTGTTAAGAACATTGTCATGTTGAGATTTCTTTAGAACTCTTTTTCTATTGAGATGGAATTCATATAATGTACAGTTATACATCTTAAAGTGTACAATTTAGTAGCATTTAGTGCATTCACAATGTTATATAACTATAACATCGCTCTAGTCTCAAAACTTTTAAAATAATTTCTGTATCCATTACCCTTTTCCCGTTTGCCCTTAGAGTACTGTGCTGGCAGCGATTGCTGCTGCACTTTTTTCTAAATGAGAAAAGGGTAAGTAATCCCTCCATACTCTCGATTCTGTCAATCCTGTGGCAACCACTAACGTGTTTTTTGTCTCTATGAATTTTCCTATTCTGGATATATTGTATAAAAGAAATCGTACAGAATTTGACCCTTTGTGTCTGGCATCTTTGACTTAGCATAATATTTTCAAGGTTTGTTTGTATTTTAGCTTGTATTTCATTCTTTTTTATGGCTGAATAATATTCTTTTGTATAGATATATCATAATTTGTTCATTCCTTGATCTCTTGATGTACATTTTTTCTTTAAAACTTTAACAAACAAAATTATGTTTATTCACTCAAAGCTTGCAATTGCAAGTTCCATAATTTCCAATCTAATCCCAGATCGGATTAATTATATTTAACATTCCTTTGCCATTTTATCCTTCTTAAGTTGATGGACTCACGTTTCACTGCTGCAGTGTTTTTCTGTCACATATGTAATTAATTCCCAGTATTTCCACTTTTAGAATGTTGTTACCATGTAGAACCTTTGTTTGACTTCTACTTATAAATATCTTTTAATGACTTTTGACTGCCGTCTTCCACTAACATTTGTAAAGTATGCTGTTGAGTATATTGTTGAGTATTGTAAAGTATATTGTGCTAGGCTGAAAATGGTCCTCCAAAGATGTTCATATTCTAATTCCCTATACTTATAAATCTTACCTTATATGACAAAAGGAACTTTGCAGATGGATTAAATTGAAGATTTTGAGATTGAGAGACTGTCCTGAATCATCTCGGTGCATCTGATATACTTACAAACTTCATAAGAGAGGGGTAGGAGATCAAATAAAGTAGCAAGATATGTAAGGACAGAGTCAAAGGGCCAGGAGCCAAGAAATGAAGATAGCCTTTAGAGATCAAAGAAGGCAAGAAAATAACTTCTCCCCTGAAGTCTCCAGAAGGAATGTAGCCCTGCTGACACTGGATTCTAGATTTCTGATCTCTGGGATGTAAGAGAATAAGCTTGTGTTGTTTTAAGCTACTGAGTTTGTGTTAATTTGCAACAGAGCAATAGTAAACTAAGATATTCCACTAAAGAGATGCAATTTTAAACAAGTCTAAAGTTAACCATATTCATAAACATATATATTAATATTTAACTTACATATTATTGTTGATAATATTCATTAATTTGACAATATATTGCTGCTCAGTATAGCTTCTAAACAAAAATAAAGAGCTAGATTGTTATAAGGAATGGGACTGATAGTAAAACTTTGTCTGCTTTGGCATTGAATAAAGCTCTTAACAATTAGGAAAAGTAATAGTTTTCAAGCATGTTTCAACACTGGGTTCTTTGGATTCCTTAAATCCTATGTGGAGGTTCTTTAGTAATGATATACTTTTTAAAAATGTTGTGTTTCAAAATGTTCATGTTCAATATCTCCTTTTTCCTGTCCAAATCCACACAGACAAATGTGAAATAAGTGTCTAAATTTTCACTCTGGACTCTGTAGGGAGAAACTGGACTGCTCTTGAACTCACAGGTGAGAAGAAAATGATATCACTTATTTTCTTTACAGAATGAAAAAACAGTAACACTTATTAAGAAACATTCTACCAAGGTTAAGGGCTCATTGAATATGAAAACAAAACTCAAACTCTTTTTTGCTTGGAGTTTTTCTAAATTTGCCCTTCAATCCTTGTATTTTTCTTATCCTTTAGCCAACTGGATGGTCATGATTAATGTGCCTTTAATCACAGGAGCTTCTTGAAGCTCCTTTTCACTACCTCAGAGGCAGCTGCTCCTCAGTGATGTCATGTTTCCTTCCTGACCTTGGGAGTGCCATTTAGAGGCAACCGTTTCCAGGGACTGAAAGGCTTCTGTATCTCAAGTCATGCTACCAAAATAGTCCATTAGCTGTGCTTTTCAACTTAGTTACGTCATAATGAATAAGTCTCTTCTCTGAACAGTGTTGATGACTTTTCCCTACCTTTGTCAATTTCAGTATAAATGTGTACCCCCAAAGGCATCAGGAGGGGACTAAGGAAATCCTATAGGAGAACAATGACAGGAAATTGACATAGCCATTAAGATGTCTGGAAAAATTAAGTTAGAAGAAAGTGGGGCTTGGCTTATTGCCATTTTTGGAATAAGGAAAAAACTGCAGGCAGGGATGTCTCTAGAAAAGTTAACATAAAACTTAGAATAAGCATGGTTGTGTGCAAATTGAATTAAAATAAAGGATAATAATATGATAAATAGGAATAATAGTAGAAAATTACTTTTGGTGGGGAAGGGAAAGTAACAAACATTGTAAATTGAGATTCAGATTTTTTTTTTTTCTTTTTTAGGCGCAAAGATCAAAGATTTCCCTGGCTTTGGAAGCAAGTGCTGATGAAATTTCTCAGCACAGAGCTGATTCACTGAATTGAGGAATTAGAGAAAGGAAAGAGTTGTTTTTCTTAAACATCTGTAAGGAAATATTAGGTTAAATATTTATAGGTTCAGAGAGAAGTCTATAATTACAAATCTTAGATAAATAAATGCAGTGTGTTAGAATCTGGTAACTTAGAAAAAATGACCTCATTCAGGAATAGGAATTCCTATAGGAATAGGAAAAAATGACCTCATTCAGGAATAGGAATTCCTCATACAATAGGAAGCAACTTTTACATTTTTTAAAGGAAATTCATCAATGATTATTTTGACCTCATCTCCATGTATCAGATGCTCAAATTTAAAGTCGATTAGGGAAATGAGTAACAATGAAAGAAAACTCTCATGAATGACTGGATGAAGCATGTGGGAATATATCATGCTTAAATTTATCCTTCTGCTGTAAAAAAGTACTTTCTTACTTTTGCCTGTTGACTTTGAATTATTTTCTTCCGGATTGGAGAAGATTATATGAAGTAAAAATTTAGCTCAGTAAAGAGTAGCTTGATACAGTCAATCATAGAGCTTGGTAACTTCATTGATTTTCAGAGTTGGGAGAGACCTTCAAAACAATCTAACAAAATTTTCTCATGCACAGTTAAGAAGCTGGGGCTCAGAGCACTTAAATGACTTATCTGGAATCAGAGATCACTGGAATAAGTACCAGGATTATATACCAGGTTTCCTGATTTCCAAGCTGGTAAATTCCATATAAAACATATTGAATCGATACACTATTTTATTAATTAATCTTGGAACATCATAGTCAAAAATATGAGTCAAACGCTCTATCACATATCATCCTCAAGGCTATAGTAAAAAATATGCCTCATGGTAAGTAAGCAATGGCTACCTCTCTATATGCGGTAACAGAAAAAAGTGCTGTGAGAGGCCCATTTGGGGGACATTGCGTGGTCAGTTTGTCAGCTGAGTGAATGCTTCCTATGATCCCTTGCCACTTAGAACCTAAGGGCCTTGGGACAGTCAACTATATCTACCTGATCCTTTGGTCGGTGGATCTACTACAGTCTAAGCCTTTATTTAGATTTTAAACATAAGTAACACAGGTAAATAGAAAAGTCAAAGCTCAGATTAAAGAAAGGTAGCCATATAATGTGTTAGATTCAACCGTTTGCCTGTTGCGAAAGGGCAAAAGCAAAGCCATTTTTCTGATTTCCAGTGAGATCAGGAAAGTCCAAGTTCCTGAGAGCAGCAGAGGAGACTTTATCCCAGAATCTAGAGAAGAAACATTTCCATACATTGTTTCTCCTAGTCTCAGTCAGGGGTAAGTCTAATAATTGTATCTCTAGCTGCACAAGTTTATGCATTTATTTAAAACCATGTATTGAAGGCAAGATATTTAATCTTTTTCAAGTTTCAGATTCCTCATCTAAAATAGGTGCATTATTAGGACCAGGTTCAACTTTGTTGTGAGGATTAGATAAGCTTGCAGGCAAGGCTCCTGGTACAGTCCCTGGCACATAGGAAGTGCTTAAATATCAGTAATGGTGATGTGGTAGAAAGAGGAAGAGGAGCTCACACAGTTCTATTCCAGATGCTAAAGGAGCAGACGTAATCCTTGACCACAGTGTAAACTTCCTGAAAGAAACCCTGTCGTGGCAGGATATGCTGTACTAAGTTTTATTTTGTTGTTGTTGTTTTAAAGCAGAAGGTTTTTGGATTATTTAACTTAGAAAACCTTCACACTACACTTGTTGGAGGTGTTCTCTCAATAACTAGAAATAAATAAATATTTATTTTATGAGAGAGTGAATCCAGGATAGATTTCATTATTAATAATCAATCCACTTTCCAAAAAGAATTTGAAGTAACTTCTAATAAAAGCCATAGGCACCATGGCATCATTAAAACAAAAATTAAAAAATGAAGTGATTTGGAAAGATGCTTGAACCAGAAAGCCTTGATTAAGGATGGTTACTACAGTGGCACATAAAACTTACAGCAGAATAGTTCTTGGTGGCGATAATTCTCTTTATAAATGAAATGAGGCATATCAATTTATATTAGCTACATTTTCCCTGTGAGGTGAAATTTATCATGCAGATAGTATCCTCAATGGATTTTATTGGCTAAAGTTACTTCTTTTATAAACCTTCATAAAACTTGAGGGCTTAGTGTTTAAAATTTACATTGTTTGAAGGCATTCTATAGAAAGCAAAAGTAATCAAAGGTGAAACAGTTTATAAATTTGACTTTCTGATAGTTCAGGAAGAGAAACTTAGATTGATTGGTGAGAATATCACATATGCATTACAGTCCCTGTTTTGTATTTATTGACTAATACAGATTTTGAACAAATCGAGAGAGCAATGAATATGACAGTCATCATATTTGCCTAAAATATCGTTATCGTTATTGTTATTGTGAGCTAGAGGAGATCCATCTGCTTTCAATAAAATGCTAGACACATATTTGACAAATTTATCTATTTTGTTACAAAAATTAAAGAACCTGGCTTGAGTTATTATTCAAATTAAACGGTAACATTCACAGGTGGATTACAGCCAATCAAGTGGCGCAAGCAAGGCAAAGAAACTTCCCCAAATCCTTTCTGGATCTCAAATGCTCACTCCCTTGAAACCTCAGAGGTCCTTACCATCGAGCAGAAATTCCTAACCAGGAATCAGCAGCAAAATTACATGAAGAATTTCTTCAGAATACTCTTCACATACCTCCCAAATTTGAATCCCCAAGAGTGAGGCTTGGGTGTGAATATTTTAAAAATAAAATTCCCAAGAGATTGTGTTGCAAATCCTGAATAAGAGCTCTGTCCCCAGAGTATCCAGAGATGTGTGGCTTCTAAAGAGGGTGTAAAGGCAGGAGTTAGCTTCTGCTGTTTAACTGCTTTTGATACAGTTTTTCTAGAATTTTTTTTGAGGAGAACAACATTTCTATAGTTCTAAAACTTGGGTTAGCTGCACAATATACGGAATTACAAGTAAATGGGGTTCCTGTGAAATGGATTTATTTATAATTATCCCTCTGCATGTCACAAACATGCCAAACACTTTTGGTTTTGGTGAAATGGTCTTGAACTTGGTAATAAGCTCAGGTTAACATGCTATTTAAGGGCACTTCCAGAAAGCCACACTGATATTATGTGATCAGCAGAGAGAAGAATGTTTAACTTCCTGTTTGACATGGTAAGAAGGCACACATTCTGTAAGAAATTATTTGTTATTTATTTAATGCCCACTTCATTCTGAAAAAGACTTAAAGTAGTGTGCAAATCCTTCAAGAGTAAGTTGGAGAAGAGGAAGTCTGGAATCGAGTCCTGTATTATGCCATCTTCTTTTGATATTTGATCCACCATTGAGTCCATTTCTATTCATTTTAATTCCTTTGATGGTTTGAATATGAAATCATTTTGGGCTATCTGCACTCTTTCCCTTGGGATCTAGTTTCATGGCTATATAGAAGTGACTTCTAAATTTACATCTTCTGCTCCATATTTTCAACTGACTGCTTAAAAATCTCCACTTGCGTGTTTAGTAGCAAATAAATTGTGTATGTCCAAGACAGATCTTTTGATTCCTTACCTCCCTCACGCTGACCTTTCTTTTTCTAGTCTTCCCCATTTTTGTTGCTTATTTTAAAACCTTTGTATTCTATGTCCCTCCATCTCCTTGCCACCATCCCTGGCAAGCTACTACCTTGGAGTATTCTAACAACTTCCACAGTAGTCTGTTTCCACTTTTGTATGCTAGCATCCATTTTTTGCAAAGCAAGCAGAGAGATGTTCTCATTACAGCCCAACTAACATTTCATTTAAGAGGATACTTTGAGAAAGGTTTTAGCTACTGTACCCATTCAAATATATTAAGGCTAATATTGGTAAAATTTAAAAAAACAACAACATTGAGGCTAAGAAGAGTTTTTTAATCAGCAAAATACAGGGTGAATGACACCAATCCATAAAATCAATATTTATGAGTAACCCAGTTCAATTTAAAACTAATAAGGGTTGATGTGTAAACTTTAAATGAAAGTAGTTGGCATAACAAAATATTTAAAATATTCTGCCTTGCTAGCTCATAATACCACCATAGTGTTTCAGGAAGAGTTCAAGAAGAGGATTCAGAAGAATAGTCACTTGTTGATCCAGTTTGTTCTGGAAGTAGATGCTTTCTAAAATACCTCTTTGCAGTGGTATACAGATTTCATATATATTTAATGTTTTCCCTGAACACTCTATCATATGTGAGAACTCAATCATGCCAACCTTAGTTCTGCCAACCCCTGTGCTTTTAAGAAACACAGCTCCTGAGTTGGTGCAAGATTTCTGTAGGTCCATATGACTGGAAGGTAAAATGTGAAATGTGAAATGGGGATTGGTGTCAGATGAAGCAGAAGTCAGGCCGTATATCTTTCAAGTGATGTTAAGAAGCTTAGAATTTATCCTGAAAGCAATGAGAATACAATTTACTCTCAACGACTTTCATTTGTTCTTATAAATCCTGCTGCTAAGTGAAAAGTCATTTATTAAGAGAAAACTTCCATTATTTCTTTCTTTCTTTTCTTTTTCTTTTTTCTTTTTTTTTTTTTTTTGAGACTGAGTTTTGCTCTTGTTGCCCAGGCTGGAGAGCAATGGCACGATCTCAGCATCTCAGCTCACCACAACCTCCACCTCCTGGGTTCAAGCAATTATCCTGACTCAGCCTCCTGAGTGGCTGGGATTACAGGCACACACCACCATACCCAGCTAATTTTGTATTTTTAGTAGAAACAGGGTTTCTCCATGTTGGTCAGGCTGGTCTGGAACTCCTGACCTCAGGTGATCCGCCCACCTTGGCCTCCCAAAATGCTGGGATTACAGGGGTGAGCCACTGTGCCTGGCCAAAAACTTCCATTATTTCTTTTTCTTTCTTTTTTTTTTTTTTAATTTAACAGTGTTTAACTGAATAGTTTGAGAATTGGGCAGCCTCGTCAGCCAGAGTAGGCTCAGAGACTCCAGTACAGCCACGTGGTGGAAGAAGATTTATGGACAGAGAAAGAAAAGTGGCATACAGAAAACAGAAATGAGGTATAGAAACAGCCAGATTGGTTACAGCTCCATATTTGCCTTATTTGAAAGCAGTGTCAAGAGTTGGCCTCTTTTGATTGGCCAAAATCCAACGATTGTCACAAGAGTAGGTCACAGTCTTATTTACACATCTAGGTAGGTTACAATTCACTAAGTACAGAATAACCTTTAGGTCAAGCTTAAACTGTGTAAGGAGGCGGCTTTAGGCTAAATTTGATTTAACAATGTTAATGACATATGTATGATAACTATATTTTTGAAACAAAACATATTTGGTGGGAAGAATGAAATCATTGCAGGACTTTTCCTTAGTTCAGCTAAAGATAAGGCTCTTGTCCATCCCACAGCCACAAAAATTTAGGCTTGCAGATGGTTTAAAGCGTGAGTAAAGCAGGGTTTTATTAAGTGAAAAGGGGAAATAAAGGGTTAGGGGGAACAGGGATCCTCTGCAAGGCCAGAGTCCCCTGCTAGACTGCTTCCCACCAGGCTGCGCGAATCCCAGGTTCACATAGGAAAAGGAGGCGCCAGGCTCTTCCCTGCTGCAAACTCCTGAGGCTCCACCCCAGTGGGCAGGCTGGTTGGAGTTTCTCCAGGGACCCTCTCCCATCTGGCTGTCAAAGAATTATATTAGAGTTTTATAAAACTCTGAGAAATAAAACTGAAATCCTAAGTCATCCAGCTGATTAAATGGATGCACCACCTCTTGGCCAAGGGGACCCCAGAGAAACCTCGAAAACTGAGTTCCTGCCATGATGTGTTGTTATACCCTCTCCATTGCTAAACACCATTAGGATTTCCTTCCTACAGGTTAAACAGAAATCAGCCCTTTGGAAGGATGAGCTGCACTGCTGATATCAACCAATGGTCTGACACTGCCCCTTCCTTTTGCAGTTTCTGCACAACTAACCAGCATTCCTTCCTAATTATAGACTGCCCACAATGGAGTGGTTCTGGCCAGTTTACAGAGGATGCGCAGTGAAGGTTTCTGCGTCCTCTGTTTCACCTTTTGATGTCAGAGGACAGAAAACTCCACCCTCTGATCATGCTAATGCTGCCAATTTTTGCACATGCATCCCATGGAGAAGCATGAAGCTCAACTGAGCATGTGCATGTTTCTCCTTTCATGACTATTCATGACTCCTCGTATAGTTTACTGAATACATATATTTGGCCATCCTATTCAACATAAATGCCCATCTTATTCTTCTGACCCTCAGTGTCTGTTTTTGGCTTCTGGCCAGGGACTACATTTCTCAGTCTGTCAGAATGACCACCCTGCAGGCAGCAATCTTTTAGGGGAAATAAAGCTCTTCTTTGCAAATTTATTAATCTCAGAATTCTTCAGTTGACAACTGTAATGTTTGGCTTAATAGAAAACAGCTGGATTCTTCTACTTGTCTCTTCATTCCATCTGTTGCAATATGTTGTTTTCATTGGAGTAGATGAAGAAAACCCAGGCTCACAGAGTTATGTAGTTGGAAAAAGGAGAACAATACATATCTCTGAAGAGATCTGGGGGATCCAGAGGGACCTTTTTTTTTTTGAGGCAGAGTCTTGCTGGAGTGCAGTGGGACGATCTTGGCTCACTCCAACCTCCACCTTACGGGCTCAAGTGATTCTCCTGCCTCAGCTTCCTGAGTAGCTGGGATTACAGATGTGTGCCACCATGCCCAGCTAATTTTTGTATATTTAGTAGAGACGAGGTTTCACTATGTTGGCCAGGCTGGTCTCAAATTCCTGACCTCAAGTGAACCATCTGCCTCGGCCTACCAAAGTGCTGGGATTACAGGCATGAGCTGCTGCTTCACCTTGAAAGCTACTGGGATGAAGAAGCTGTTCTCATACTCCAGCAACTCCATATAACATCTGGATGGAGAAGATAACCAGATTTGCTTGTTTGGCGTCTGCTTGTTGATCACGTAGGTTCCTAGATCTCCACCCAGTTTAACAGTTAAGACACCACCCCCAAAGGAAACATCACAGTCCTCAAAGGTGTACGGCTTGTCTGCAAGGTCTTCAAAAAACTCTGCTAAAGAGTCCAGCGTTTCCTCTGCTAGTCTTTCACAGGTGGTGTCATCTAGAGAGCCTAAGTGGCCCAAAGTTCCCGATTTCCTCAAATTCATAAAATAGACACTCTGTTTTTTGACATTCCGTATCTGGTTGAGGCCACGGAGGTTCGAACTGGCGTGGTGGGGTGTGCAGGTTGCATCGATGCCAGTGCGCAGGCTCCGGCGGCCTCGGAGCGGGGCCAACTCTGCCGGCCGCGGGGCCCGGGTGAGGGTCTGGGCCTGGGCCGGGCTGGGGGACGCCAGGAGGCGGCGACTGCGTGGCGCCTGAGAGTCCACGTGCTGCTCCGGGTCTGCCCAGTTCCATCATTTCTAATGAAAAATGTTATTATGTGTTCCACCTCAAATCAATGTACACAGTTTTTGCATAAGAAAGACTACATATCACTTGAACAACGAAAACAAATTTCTATAAGTGAGAAACAAGATGTCATTCAAATACTACTTTCACATCAAATTTTTCTTTCTCTGTCAAGTCTTTGCCTGAAACTTTAATGTCTAAATATTATTGTTTATAGTGTATTTATTTAATGTGTTATAAAAAATTGCTATACTGATAAGAAAAAGTTTTCTAAAAAATAACTCTTCAAGAACCATGATGGCAGTCGTTAATGGTCATTATGGAATGTAAGTCTTTAGCAGTGATAAAGGATATTAAGCGAGGAATAATAATCCGGTTTTTTTTGTTTTGAGTAGAATTGATTGTAGACAAGAATTATGTAGCTGAAAGAAGTAAGATAGAATGAATGAATTGCAGAGTTAGTTGACAAATAAATTTGACAGGACTTGTTGTGTCAAAGAAATTGTTGACAGAGAATTCTCAGTGTTAGCAACTTTATGAGTGATAAAGTGCTCACTGAAATCAGTCACACAGGGACAAGTTAGGGAGAGAGATGATAAACTCTACGTAAAACTGATTTTGAAGCCTCTACAGGAAACCTGCATGGGGATGTCCAGTAGAGAGTTACATAAATTTTGAGCTCAGGAGTGAGATCATGGCTGAAGTTAGAGGTTTGATAGTCATTATCAAATGGTGTTTGCATTCAGATGACTGAATGGTATTGCCTAGGGAGACAGATAAAGGTGACACAGAGGAGAATCTAAGCACCACCAAATTTTAAAAGATGGGCATAAGTAGAGTTCACAAAAGACACTTAGAAGTAGCTTCTAAAGATTGGAGGAAAACCAAGAGAGGGTGACGTCACAGAAATGAAGGAAAGGAAGCTTTTTAAGAAGTGAGAGTAGGCTGGGCACAGTGGCTCACGCCTCTAATCCCAGCACTTTTGGGGGCCAAGGTGGGCAGATCATGAGGTCAGGAGTTCGAGACCAGCCTGGTCAACACGGTGAAACTACATCTCTACTAAAAATACAAAAAATTAGCCAGGCATGATGGCGCATGCCTGTAGTCCCAGCTACTTGTGAGGCTGAGGCAGGAGAATTGCTTGAATACGGGAGGTGGAGGCCAAGATTGTGCTATTGCACTCCAGCCTGGGCAACAGAGCAAGACTCTGTTTCGGGGAGTAGGGGGAAAGAAGAGAGAGTCTAATATTCAGTGGCGAGATGAGTTAAAACTACAACATGTTTGTTGGATCTAGCAACAAGAGAATCCCATGTTATCTTGATAAGAATAATCTCAATGAGATATCTCAGGTCAGAAGCTACTTGGAATGTGTTGAGGAATGTGTTAAATTAGAAGGAAACTTGAGAGAATCACCTGGTATAGCTGATATTCTTATACGTAAAAGTCAGAACATTTGTATTCAGAAACTCCTTTGGGAAGGTCTGATAGCACCTATTGTGTTTCCACAAACTTCTTATCTGCACAAGGAGAGATGAAAACACCTCTTAACATTTATCTCACTCTTTCTCTTTTTTTGTTTGATACAGAGTCTCACTCTGTTGCATGGCTGGAATACAGTGGCATGATTATACCTCACTGGAACCTCAAACTCTGAGCTCAAGTGATTACTCTGTCTTTAATTTTCCAATCTAAACAGTGGCTAACTTAAATTTTATTTTACTGAATTTAATTTACAGACTTAACTTGATTCTTAGTATATTATAGATTTATGTCTCAATAACAAACTATTTTGCATGACTGGAATAATTTTTGATGGGCAAACAGATCCTCTCCTTTGATAGCTTCACACAAGTTAATCCTTTCTCAAGCATATAAACAGACATTTCTCAAGCATATAAACTCATGTTGGTGTTTACTTGGACAGAAGTTGAACATGGATACCGAGTATGTTTTAAAACAATTACAAATAATCTTAGGAAAGACAGAAATTATAGACTTGAAACAGTTTTTTTTCCTCTGAAAAATATAATTTTTTAAAGTTTGATTGTTTAATTGGAGATTGTCTTCCTAGATTAATATTAGATGTTTTTAAATGTAATTTTTATGTCACTGTCCAATTTGAAAAATACTTTTAGCTATGCTCTTTCAAATCCTTTAACAACCATGTCAAGTAGATATTACCTTAAGTAATTTATCCATAAATTGTACTCTTAGTAAGTGTAGTCAGAATGAAAAAGAAAATCTAAGTCTCGTCATTCAAAGTCTTCTGATGTCCAATTTAGAAACACCTGAAGTTTTATTCAGATATATTTGTACTTACTTATAAACTGTTCTAACTAGGACTTGAGATGGCTCAGGAGGATGCTATTATGCAAATAATAGCGAGATAAAATAATTAAAAATAAGTAAGAGAGAAGATGAAAAGGAAAATAAGGCATAATGGAGTTAGAATATTAGGTCATTATATCAAACACATGTTATGTAGCCACATAAATGCCCCAAGAGACAAACCATGCATTATTTCTTCTTTTAATATAAAGCAGCATAGGTTACATAAGTGCACAAATCTTAAATGTACACCTCAATGACTTTTCTCACATAAATGTGTGTATAACCACCCCGATCAAATCATAAAACATTCTCATCAGCCTGATGTCATCTTTATTTTTCCTCTAAAGGTAACCACTATTCTGACTTTTATCATGTGTTAGTTTTGCTTATTTTTGACCTTCATATAAATGGCATTATACAGTTTGTGTCTGTATAATGCTCAACATTTGCTCAACAGAATGTCTTTGAGATTCACTTTTCTCTCCCTTTTGTTTAGAATTTTGTTATATGAACATATGACAATTAATTTATACATTCTACTACTGTTGAACATTTGGTTGTTTCAAGTTTTGGCCTATTACAAATCAAGCTATTATGAATATTTTTGTACATGTACATGTGAATAAAACCACTTGTTTTTGTTGTATATTCCCAGGAGTGGAATTGTTGCATAATATTTTAGTTTAGTAGGTCCTGCCAAGTAATTTTCTGAAGTTGTTATACTGATTTATACTTCAATCAGCAATATAAAAGAGTTCCCATTGCCCATATCTTCATCATGACTTTGTGTTTCCAATCTTAATGTTAGCCATTTTCATGGGTGGGTCGTGGTGTTTTATTGTGCTTTTAATTCACATTTCTCTGATAACTAATGATGAGTATGCCTTCACATGTTTAGTGGCCATTTTGATATTTTCTTTTGTGAAATTTTTTTGAGTCTTTGGTTCAGTTTAACTTGGATTGCTTGTTAGATGTATATCTTAGAAATATCTTCTTCCAATTATGGCTTGTCTTTCCATTATCGTAATATTATCTTCTGACGAACAGAAAGTTTAATTTTAATGAGGTCCAATTTATCAATCTTTTCTTTTAAGTCTAGTGCTTTCTGTGTCCTGTTTAAGATGTTTTTGCCAGTGTTATTGTCATGCAGATATTCTTCTAATTCTTTTTTTAGGCCATACATTTGACCCTAAAATTTTTTTTAACAGTCAGACAAGAAAAGAATGCACAACCAAGTACAGAATTCATAGTGTTCATAAGGTGAAAAATAAAACTGTTGTTCAGGAAATATTCTAGTAAAAAGTCAGAGTAGAACTTCTCCTCTAGGTCTGCATATGGCTTATAATAATAAACACTCTCAAAAATATCCTTACAATACTGGCAGTGCTGAGTTGCTTCCTATAACATCCCTCGATATAACCTATTACTTCATGCTGAAGGGCAAGTGACTATAGACACTTCTCTTGGAGTCAATATAAGGCAGATTTAATTCTGGAGTAGATCACAGAATATCTAGGTGATTTTCATACATAGCACTTTCTTACATAAAGTTTTTGAAAGGTTTTGGGTAACTTTAAGATTTTACTCCTAAAGAGATATTGTAATACAATTATTTCATGTTGCCTTTTTATTACACACCATATGCTTTAGCAATTGGGAAACCCGATAAAGACATATTCTCACATAGAAAGCTACCCTCTTATAGCTGGAACATGTGTAGAAGAAGCAATTTTGGAATAACCAAATAACCCATTAGGCATAAAAAATGTTTGTGAAGCCTATCAGCAACACACAGGCACTGAGATAATTTTTTTTTTTTTTTTTAATAATGTGATGTTTCCAAACCGGTACTAAAATCATTCACTGTGTTAATAGTTAGCACTTAGATTATCTTTACTTTATTTTTAAAAAAATTAAATAATATAAATGGATGACACCCAAAATCCTGTTTTTTACTTATGTCCTCTAATTCTGCTCAGTCCATAGGTTAGAGGTAACACCTTTTGGCATTATAAGGGATTTGCTTTTATTTTATTTTATATATTTATTTATTTATTTTGAGATGGAGTCTCACTCTGTCGCCCAGGCTGGAGTGCAGTGGCTCGATCTGGGCTCACCACAAGCTCCGCCTCCCTGGTTCACACCCTTCTCCTGCCTCAGCCTCCCAGTAGCTGGGACTACAGGCCCCCGCCAGTAAGTGTGGCTAATTTTTAAAATATTTTTAGTAGAGACTGGGTTTCACCGTATTAGTCAGGATGGTCGGGATTTACCTTTTATTTTTAAGAAATAATGAGAATCCTCTTCAACTCTTACCTTGAGTCCCATTTCTGCCACTCTGTCTTCAGAGGCAACCACTGTAATGAGTTTGCTGTGTATAATGATTTGCTCCTCATCACAAGGAATATGTTTGGTGTAGAACATTAGTAAAACAAGGAAAAGGAAAAGAAAACAATGAACATTACTGATAATACCACAGCTCAGAGATGACTCCAGTTGTTTGCCCTTATGGCTGTTTTCCATGGATGGCATACAAATGCCTACAACATAAGTTACATAATGTTTCCATAGGTGATATAAATTAGTGATTAAGAGGAAAGACTCAAAGTAGGCAGCCTAAGTGCACATTCCAACTCTGCTATTTAGTAGCTCCCTAGGTTACTCTACCCACATAAACAGACACACACACGCATACACACACACACAGACACACACATACACATTACTGTATAATATTAGGTGAGGGCAAAAGTAATTGTGGTGTTTGCATTGTTGGAATTTTCCGTTTGATACTGGAATACTTTCTTAACTAAATGTGGTTATGTTATACATCATATTAATGGGCACTTCTTACTTTATTTCTTTTTGCTAACGACTTATTACTTGGTGTTTATTTTATGTTTATTTTAGACTATGGAAATGATGTTAGACTTAAAAGTAAATTTGAGCGATGTTCTTATTTGAGTTCAAAATGGGCCATAACGCAGCAACACAACTCGCAACATCAACAGCACGTTTGACCCAGGAACCGCTAATGAAAGTACAGTGCATTGGTGGTTCAAGAAGTTTTGCCAAGGAGACAAGAGCCTTGAAGATGAGGAGCATAGTGGTCAGCCATTGGAAGCTGACAACGACCAATTGAGAGCAATCGTGGAAGCTGATTCTTTTTTACAACTACAGAAGTTGCCAAAGAACTCAACGCAGACCATTCTACAGTCATTTGGTGTTTGAAGCAAATTGGAAAGATAAAAAAGCTCAATAAGTGGGTGCCTCAGGAGCTGAGTGAAAAATCAAAAAAGCCATCTTTTTGAAGTGTCATATTCTCTTATGCTGTGCAACAACAACAAACCGTTTCTCAATCAGATTGTGACATGCAATGAAAAGTGGATTTTATATGACAACCGGTGACAACCATCTCCGTGGTTGCACCAAGAAGAAGCTCCAAAGCTCTTCCCAAAGCCAAACTTGCACCAAAAAAAGGTCATGGTCACTGTTGGCAGTCTGTTGCTGGTCTGATCCACTACGGCTTTCTGAATACCGGCGAAACCATTACATCTGAGAAGTATGCTCAGCAAACTGATGAGATGCACCAAAAACTGCAACGCCCTGCAGCCAGCATTGGTCAGCAGAAAGGGTCCATTTCTTCTCCATGGCAAAGACCGCATATTGCACAACCAACGTTTCAAAAGTTAAACAAATTAAACTACAAAATTTTGCCTCATCCACCACATTAACCCGACCTCTTGCCAACCAACTACCACTTCTTCAAGCATCTCAATAGCTTTTTGCAGGGAAAGCACTTCCACAACCAGCAGGATGCAGAAAATGCTTTCCAAGGGTTCGTTGCATCCTGAAGCATGGATTTTTATGCTACAGGAATAAACACACTTATTTCTCGTTGGCAAAAATGTGTTGATTGCAGTGGTTTCTATTTTGACTACGAAAGATATATTTCAGCCTAGTTATAATGATTTAAAATTCACGGTCTTAAACCACAGTTACATTTGCACCAACCTATACCTCTGTCTGGACCCTCTTTTAATGATGGTTTATGCCCGTTTCTGTCTTACAGATGAAGAAACTAAAGCACAGGGTAGTTAAGCAATGTATGCAAGGAAAGGAGTCGGGGCAAAGAAAGTTGTTATAGACAAGGAAGTCTTCAAGAAAGGATAGGGTGCACTTTTTCTTTCTTTTTTTTTTTTGAGATGGAGTTTCACTTTTGTTGCCCAGGCTGGAGTGCAATGGCCTGATCTCAGCTCACCGCAACCTCTGCCTCCCTGGTTCAAGTGATTCTCCTGCCCCAGTCTCCTGAGTACAGGTGTGTGCCACCACACCCGGGTAATTTTGTAATTTTAGCAGAGACGGGGTTTATCCATGTTGGTCAGGCTGGTCTTGAACTTCCAACCTCAGGTGATCCTCCCACTTTGGCCTCCCAAAGTGCTGGGATTACAGGCCTGAGTCACTGCGCCCAGCCGGGGTGTACATTTTTAAGATAACATTTCTATTTTGGAATAACTTTAGTTTTACAGAAAAGTTGCAAAGATAATTCTTAGTGTTCCACTATACCTCTCACCTAGTTTTCTCCTAATGTTAACATTTTACATTACCATGATACATTTGTCAGAATTACAGCTAATGTTGCTATATTACTTTGTTGAGGTTTCTCCAGTTTTCCCATCAATGTCCTTTTTTCCTGCTCCAGGATCCAATTCAGGAAACCACATTGCATTTAGTTAAACTCGTTTTTTAAGATGAATAATAATTGGCTGAGCAAAGGGGAGGAGAGAAAGCTTCAGCAACGAGGTAGCTGTTGGGCAATGCAAATAAAGGTATTGAGCAGGACTGAGCAGAGAGATGTGGGGTGTGATGAGGGGGCGGAATTGACTGGAGCAGGCTGAGTAGCAGGCATTAAGGAGTAGAAAGACTTGAAAAATGATTTTGGATAGGGCAAGAACAAAACAACTAAGTAGAGCAGGACAGACAAGGGAGCAAGGGTATTTAAGGAAATTGGGAAAAGAACATAGATTTCGAGCCCTTCCTGCTTAGATCTGGTCCTAGAGAGAGTCAGAGAAGAATTCCTAGAAGAGGCTGAGGGGCAGAAAATCCACTATGCTAAGGCCACATTGCACTCTTTGTGATGAGCCCTGTTAATGCTACCTAACTACTATGGGAAAACAGTTATCACTTATTTATATCATGTTATGACCTGTCCTATGTGCCAGGCACAGTACTTTCTGTGGTGCTTTTCCTTGCAGTTGCATAGTGAAAGCTCCTAATGCCTTATGGTACTTTTGCATCAGGTACTTTCTGTGCTTAGCACATGGGATAGATCATAATACTTTCAGTACCTTCTTTCTCTTTCTGTACACACACACACACACACACACACACACACACACACAGAGTCATCTAGTTCTTACACTAGTCTTTTAGTGTAATAATAAAGCCTATTATAGAAAAGGAAACTGAGGTTTACAAATGCCATGCAGTTTGCCTAAGTCAAACTACCAATAAGTTATGGAGCTTGAAATTGAACCAACCTCTAAATAACTGCAAAGCCTGTCTTTCATTGTCTCGCTCAATCTAAAATCTTCTTAATTATTCTTATCAGAGTTCATAGTGTAATTCTCTTTACCTTTCAAGAGAATTGCTAAGTGCTACACAATTGTATTTCACCAGCGATTTTCTGAAGGAATCCACTTGGAACTTTGATGATCTGAAGCACTCCTTCAAGGCTCCACACATGTCTGTTCTTTCATGGGTAGTAGTTACGCAATATGGAAACCCTCGAAGGAGATCAGTCATTTGAGTAATGGAGTAAGTTGACCCTTAGTGGGCTAATTATATATTTTCAAAGTTCAACTAACTTAGGCAGTTAGCTTATGATCTAAATTGCTGTGTAGAGCTTCCGCTTTCACATTTTGGTTTGGAACTAGAGCCAGAATGGAGACGAATTACTTGGGAAGTGGCAAGAAGAAGCTACTGGCAGTGGCCTGGGGGGCTTTCAATATGCAACTGCAAGGAAAAGGAAGCTACATGACCTTTTCCTTGCTTCAATTTCCTTTTGAAAATTAGTGTCCCTGACAGGGGAAATACTTGAGGCAAGGTCTTCAAAGCACCACCATCTGACCTCTCCCTTCATATTTTTCCTTCTTTCTCTCTACCAGTTCTTTTCAGAATTTCAGGTTTTCTTCTAGGCTTTTGGAATAAAATAATACTAATCAGGAACATACTGTCTCAATTTGGCAAAATCATTAAAAATTCAGCATTGGTTTTATCACAATATAGACCTTTAAGACTGATGAACTGACATTTTCTTGGCATTCTCTTGAAATTGTACTCAGTACTTTTCATGAATTATCTCTGAATTATTACTGATTGTCTTTTAGTCTTGCCTGGGTCTCCTTCTACCTCAGTAGTTTTATACTTCTCAGATTCCCTGACTAATTCCTCCTTTTCCAACTGATGAATGTTAAAGTTCCTTGGTTCTCAGTTTCTGGCCTTGACCCCTTCTCTAACTACAGTCCTTCCTTAGAAGAATTCACTCAGGCACATGGCATTAAAAATCATCTGCGTAATGCCAGCCAACCAAATTACATGTCCATCTCTGACTATTCTCCCAAACTCAAGAGTTGTGTATCTATTTGACAACCTGTTTTCTTGAATGTCTTATAATCATCTCTAACTTACCAAGTTCAAACTGAATTCTTGCGACCCCAAACTTTTTTTCCCCCAAATCTTTCCCATCACACTAAATGGCAGCAACTTCCAACCGTTTGCTGAAGCCCAAATTTTAGGATTCACAATTGGTTTCTTGAGGTGTCTCACTCCCCAGTTCAATCCATAATCAAGTTTCATTGACTCTACCTAAATGTGACCACTTATTTCTACTTTCATTCAAATAACCATTTTGTTCATTTTTTTAATACACTGATACCTTCTACCTGGCCTTCTTGCTTCCATTCTTGCCCACTGACCATCTATTTTCCATAAGGCATCCAGAGTTATCTTTTAAATTTATAAATTATATCTGTTACTCTCATGATCAAAGTCTTCCAACAGCTTCCCATTGCACATAAGGTAAAACTCAAACTACTTACCATATGTGTTAGGTTGTTCTTGCATTGCTATAAATAAATACCCGAGACTAGGTAATTTATTTAAAAAAGAGGTTTAATTGGCTCATGGTTCTGTATGGAAAGCATAGAAGCATCTGCTTTCCATTGAGAGGGGAAAGGTGCTACATACTTGTAAATGACCAGATCTCATTAGAACTCACTCACTGTTGTGAAGACAGTACCAAGGGGGATGGTGCAAAACTACTCATAAGAGATTCACCCCCATGAACCAATCACCTTCCACTAGGTCCCATCTCCATCAATGGGAATAACATTTCAATATAGGATTTGAGTGCAGACACACATCCAAACACTATCTCCATGCCTTCAAGACCCTATACAATGTGTCCCTGCTTACCTTTCTGACTTCATGTCTTGTCACTTTCTCCGTTTCTATTTTTGAGTAATCTGCTTGTGCTTCCTCAAACAGGCCAAGATTGTTCCCTCTGAATCTCTAATGATTTCCTGTCCATAATTCCTCCGTCCTTCATACAGCTGACTTCTTCATGTGGTTAAGTGTTTGCTTAAATAAAACTTTCTTGGATAGGTTTTCCTTCACCACTCAGTCAATACCAGTCCGTTCTTGGACACAAGAGCTGAATAGAACTGAACATTGTGTACCTGCCTTACTAAAATATAAACTTCGCAAGGACAGAAACCTCCTATCTTAGTACATAGTAAGCACTCACAAGTTGTTGATCGTTTGAATTCCTCATCTCTTTTCTCCCGATCCCTTCTAATTCTAAAATTGCGTAATTTTTGAAATGTACAAATGTTACATTTGCATCTTACAAATGAATCTTAATAATTTGTATGAAAATAGAGACCCTGGCCGGGCGCGGTGGCTCAAGCCTGTAATCCCAGCACTTTGGGAGGCCAAGACGGGCGGATCACGAGGTCAGGAGATGGAGACCATCCTGGCTAACACAGTGAAACCCCGTCTCTACTAAAAAAATACAAAAAACTAGCCGGGCGAGGCGGCGGGCGCCTGTAGTCCCAGCTACTCGGGAGGCTGAGGCAGGAGAATGGCATAAACCCGGGAGGCGGAGATTGCAGTGAGCTGAGATCCGGCCACTGCACTCCAGCCTGGGCGACAGAGCGAGACTCCGTCTCAAAAAAAAAAAAAAAAAGAAAAAGAAAAAGAAAATAGAGACCCACGAAACACCAGAAAAAGCCAATTTAGTTCTTTTAGTGTATCCAATGAAATGAAAACTTATGGTCAATCCTTTTTTCTTAAGTCTCACATGAAGAAGTCTCACATTATTTAAACCCAGAGGTCTGTAAGTACTTTTTGTTCTCACTGACATAGTTGATCTAGACATGAAAGAAGGGGAGAGATGGGAAAGGGGATCAGCGGGAAGGAAAAGAAGACTAAAAATTATTGAGTGTTTGCAATGTGAAAGGTCATTTTGTTGGACATGTTTTATATCTTTTTAAAGGTATCCCAAAGATTCTGAAAGGCATGTTTTTATTAACTCTATATTTCTCATGAAGATGATGAGGTTGACTGTTTAATAATTCACCTGAGATCAGATAGGTAGTTGGTGGTGGAATCAAAGATGCCGGTTCTGTTTATTCCAAATATTAAAATACTTTGCACTACGTTATCTTGTACACTCAGAGTTACAATAAATATTCAAATGTCGTTTCCCTCTAGAATGACATGGTTATATTGGACCATGAAGTTTTAGAAGTGGCTCAATCAGTATTTGCTTCCTTTCTTATTTACACATTTTTTAATTCCAACAGCTATTTCATCCAGACTCATGAATTAAATTGTCTTTTCATAGTTGGGGATTGTTGAACATTCTAAAAAGTAAGGCGTGTAAAATAGGGCACATAGAGAAAAAAGCTAATCTAGTAAGTGAAAAGGAGAAAAAGGAATCATTCCTAGCTATATGCTTAAGTATGGTCTTCAAAGTAGCACTATCTAAATTAGTCCTACAATTGATCTCATAAATGTATTTTACTAAATACCTAATAACTACTTAGGGGAAAGAAGGAAAGGAAGTAAAGACAATTATACCTAAAAAAAATTTTAAAGTCAACATCCTTTTTTTCTTGTATTTTTCCTTGTTTATGTGCTCCCCTACCCCCACATCCGCCTCTTCCTTCTCCTCCTCCTCCTTTTTTTGGTTCAATGGGCAAGTAAGCTTACAGTTTGCAAATCTGTGCCTATATCTCTAAAACCCTTTATTGACTTTCACACTTTTTAGGCAAGATGATAGCTTTCACTGGTATTATACATCATGATTTGCAAGATCTTTTACATATAATAACATATATGTCCCCACAAGAGCCTTGGGTTTACAAATTACAGAGAAGTTTGGAATGAGGCTTGTAACATCGGATTATTTAGGGTTAACTCTTATTAGCTGTGTGACCACAAGACTCAGTGCCTTTTTCTTCAATTTCCACAACTGGAAAATAGAAATATAGACATGTAATACCTGTTTCACAAGGTTTTTTTTCTAATGAAGTACAAGCGAACTAACGATTATTATTAATAACTATTATTATCTACCAATTCTAATCAACATTTTAGAATATTCTAAATGGAAGATAGGATTTCTTTTCATGTTGTATATCTCAATAAATGAAGCTCGTTCAAACTATTTAACTGATTTCTCACTACCTAATAGAAATTAGGGTAAGACTTCTCAGCACAGGAATCAGTCACTCTGTGTGATGTTGTGACATTCTTTCTCAATGTGGAGTGGGGGTTGCAGGGAGAGGTTGCCGCGAGGAAATCTGAGCCATTTTCCTTGGTTCTCCAACATGAGATTTCATTGTGTGCCTCACTAATAGGTATTAATTTTGTCATTTCCCGTGTGTTTTATACATCCAACTGGAAGCAGAGTTTTATTCCAAAGCACATTAAGCATAATTTTGACTAATGGATTCTTTAGAAAAATCTAATAATGACAGCAGTATGGATATCATATTATAGGTTAGATTTTTTTTCACATAAATCTATGCCGTATGCATAACTTGTCATGTTATCTTACATATAAGCAAAATAAGAGCTAGAGATTCACTGATTTCATAAGTTCATATAAGGCATTTTAACACCAAACATTAGGGTATCTGATAGAGTGTGGGATCAGTTACTGGCATTTCCAAGTGTAAGTTTCCTTGTTTACAAACTTAGGGATAACACATACATACTTTGTGAGTGGTCATAAGGATTAAACAGAAAACGTAAGAAGAATCTTTCTAGGCACAAAATAGATGTTAAATCAATGTTACCTGTGCTTTCTAATTCCAGATAAATAAAAGAAACAGTACCTTTCATTTTAATGGAACACTAAATATATATCACTAAAAAATTAAGCTATGATAATGCTTTTTAAAAAAGTAATATGATTTAAAAAAATACTGCTTTTTTGGCCCAAGGACCTTTACTTCTGATTTTGTCCTTGATGTATATTTCTCAGAATTGGTGTTTATAATGATATCTTCTCTCACAGTTTATAAATTACCACTTTATTAGAATCTAAAATAATCCCCCAAAGGTCATTTTGACTATAGTAACCTCAGGTAGCAATAAAATTCACATGAAGTAAATTTCCTCTTTCTGGGGAAAACCAGTTTGTAAAAGATACAGTAAAGCAATTCGTTCTGTGAAAGAAGCAACAACATACTCAGGTTAAAAATGCACTGTGTTTTGAACCAAACATAAAAAGTGTGAAATATCATTGAGTTCCCTTGGCAAGATGTGACTGGATGATTCAAAGATAAAAGGTGCAAATGGCTTATAAAAGTGTTCAAAGTCATTACTGAACATCAAAGAAATATTGCTAAAAATCTTTTAATTGAAAATGAATCAGAAACTTCAAAGCTAAATTTTACTTAAAATGCACATGAGTGTGGAATTTTTTAAAAAAGTAATGGTGAAAAGTGAACATTAGTAATGTTAGAGACCGGGTTTTTAAAAAATTCAGTATAAAGGATTTTGGTAAAGGCAAACCTAGATTTAATCCAATCTTGCCAATATTAGGTATGAGATTGTTGTATCCAGGCAGAGGGGGCTATGAGACATCACAAAACAAAGTAAAGAGCATCGGGTCATGATCCTGGCCTTGACCTCTGCAGCCACATGCCTTTGTGTAGTTCTGTGCTATCCTGAGTTCAATTTCCTCATCTAGGTAATGAGAAGGATTATAATACCTGCTCTGCTTCCTTCCTACAGAGTGGATGTCAGAATCAAAGGAATAGATAGATATTAAAGTACATCGTGAACTTTAAAACATTCCACAAATGCTAGGTATGGATTGTACACAGCAATTAAATAGCACCATAGGTTGAAAAGTAATAATACATTTCCAGATTTGATTAAAACAAACAAACAAAAATAGTTGTCTCTCTTTGGAAAGCCATGTGTATTATCGATTATTTATTGTTTTGGTCATTATCTATTGATATATAACAGACCATTCCAAAATTTACTGGATTAATTTATTTTGTCATGATTCTGTTGCTTAGCAGTATGAGCTGAATTCAGTTAGGCAGTTCCGCTGTTTTTAGAGTTATTTATGCAACTGCAGTCATCTAGTCACTGAACTGGGACTAGATGGTAAACAGATGATCTTACTCATGTTTCCGATTGTTGGTGTTGACTGTCAGCTGGTTCATCTTAGGGCCTTAGTGGAGAGGGTCCTTTTTGTTCCATGTGGTCTCTCATCCTCTAGGGGCTAGATTATGCCTCCTCATGTGGCAGTTTCAACACAGTTCCAAAAGGGTGAGAATAGAAATTATAAAGTCTCCTGGAACCTAAGCTCAGAAGTCCTCTATCCTTATTCCTACCACACTTTACTGGTCAAATTAAGTCAAAGGCCAGCTGAAAGTTAAGGACTGTTAGACTTCATTTCTTTTTATTTTTAATTTAATTTTAAGTTCTGGGATATGTGTGCAGGATGTGCAGGTTTGTTACATAGGTAAATGTGTGCACAGGTGGCCTGCTGCACCCATCAACCCATAAATCACCTAGGTGTTAAGCCCACATGAATTAACTATTTATCCTGATGCTTTTCCTCCTCCTGCCCCCTGACAGGCCCCAGTGTGTGTTACCCCCCTTCCTGTGTCCATGTGTTCTCATTGTTCAGCTCCCACTTATAAGTGAGAACATGTGGTGTTTGTTTGGTTCTCTGTTCCTGTGTCAGTTTGCTGAGGATAATGGCTTCCAACTCCATCCATGTCTCTGCAAAGGACATGATCTTGTTCCTTTTTATGGCTGCATAGTATTGCATGGTGTATATGTACCACATTTTCTTTATCCAGTCTATCATTGATGGACATTTGGGTTGATTCCATTATACTTCACTTCTTGATGGGGAGAGTGGCAAAGTGACATTGCTAAGGAGCATGCCCACAATTATGGGAAAAAAGGCTGTGGCCATCCTCCTCTACAATTGACCACACCATCAATTTGATGTTTGATTTCCAATTAAACTATTTGTATAGGAAGGACACTCCTATGAGGAAGCCTCAATTGCAATTCCCAAAGACAAAGTCACATTTTCAACAGAGACATTTCATAAAGAATGGTGAGTCAATAACAAGGAATCCACTGGAATCCTGTGAAGGAGTCCATGTAACAATTACAGGAATGTTAGGAAAAGACAAGATAGAAGACACAGTCGAGGACAGAGAAAGGTATTTCAGGATTACATATCAAAAACCAGAAGACAAGTTTAGAAATCGCAATAAAGGGCATCACTGAAAAGAATTTTGGCGGATCAGAGAATATACATATTAGCTGGCTAAACCAGTACCAAGTAGGATTGAACAGGATGGAAATCAGGATATATGTAACATAATCTCTAGAGATATTATGAACAGGTGTTGGATTTGAGCAGGTGTTGGACCATTTCAAATGGTCCAGTATTCTAAGTTGTGTGAGGACATATAGCGTCATAGGGCCTGCGTTAATTGGGATATGACAAATTGAAAAACACTGGCCAAAAGAAAAAACTAGATTCAGAGATTTGAAAAACTACACAGGAATGGAAGAGAATTCTACAAGAAGCATTTCCTAGGGTGATCTGAATAATTCTCCCAGTTGGTATATTTTCAGCCCAATAATACTTTATGTACCAATTATTTATCAACATGCATTCAAAAATATTTATTTAGTACTTATAATGTTTTAAAAGCCATATTTGGCCGGGTGCGGTGTCTCACGCCTGTAATCCCAGCACTTTGGGAGGCTGAGGCGGGTGGATCACAAGTTCAGGAAATCGAGACCATCCTGGCGAACACGGTGAAACCCCGTTTCTACTAAAAATACAAAAAATTAGCTGGGTGTGGTGGCGGGTGCCTGTAGTCCCAGCTACTTGAGAGGCTGAGGCAGGAGAAGGGTGTGAACCCGGGAGGCGGAGGATGCAGCGAGCCGAGATCGCGCCACTGCACTCCAGCCTGGGCGACAGAGCCAGACTTTGTCCCAAAAAAAAAAAAAGAATAAAAGCCATACTTGTTACAGGGGATACAAGGTCAAACAAGGTATATTCTTTACCCTTCAAGGGTCTACAGACATTGTCAACGCAAGTGATAAGTTATAATAACACAAAGTCTAGGAGTCATTGCAAAGTGTCATTGATAAAATTATAATTTGGGTTAAATAATTGTTACAAACTATGAAATTCTTACTTCATGGTACACATTGTACTAGGCCCTCTATATAGTATCATTAGTCTTCAAAAAAATAGCATAGAATATTTATTCTGTTGTATACACACACACACACACACACACATCAGGTTATTTAGGCTCATAAGATATAAATGTCGTTTGGTTTCCAAACCATATGTCTTTATTCCAGGGTGCATAGCCTTTTGACGAGACCATTTGAATCTCACTACTTTTACAAAGCCATTTTGATACCAAAGTATTTTGCACTCAATTATTTTTATAAGGGCACACTTGGATTCACCTTTCAAAAGTTAAACTTTTAGATTTTTGTTATGTGATAAAAAACTAAATGAACATTCTTACCTCATTCTTGAGCCATCTACTATAGAGATGGGATAGGCTGTGGTTAGATAGCCTTTTGTAGATAAATCCGGAATTGTGTTTCCCATCCTTGCTACTAATCTCAGAAATACCATCAATTAATCTCAGGTAAGGGGCTGCTTATTCTCTGAAAACTTGCATGTGTCTTATATTGTCTGCATCTCAAATTCTGTGATTTCTTCGACAAGGAAATAATGGTCATATTCATTTACTTTTAATCACTAAGTAGATTTAATGATGTTTCTTATTTGAAAACTGAAAGCAGTGTTTCTCAAGAGGAGGATGGACTTTTTAACATTTCTGAAGGGATAGCATATGTAATTTGCAAGTTTATTTAATATTACACTTTTAAATTTGAAAAGAGAATATTAGACTTATTGTTTTTATAATTGTGGGCAATAGAAACTAGAGCACCACACAATCTCTCGCACTGATAGTGGATAAGAAGATGCTATTGATTCTGAGGAGGCAGGGATTGGGAGAGTAGGATATATTTCCCAAATCAAAGTTTCAGCACAGTGAAAAGAACGAAGATTTTACACACACACACACACACACACTACATTCTAAAGAAAAACTTGGGAAACAGTCATCTTGTAGAAAGAATGGACATATCTGCTTATCTGCTTTTTGGACGCTTTCTGGTCTGCTGATTGTATTAGAATGAGGATTAGATATTAGGAGTGGGTAGACGATTAGGGTACATTTGAGTCATAATATGGATCTTCGTTCTCTTCATTCCTAAACTTTGCAGGAACTCATTCAAAATCTAACACTGAGTGACATTGTTTGGTTCTGTGTCCCTACCCAAATCTCATGTTAAACTGTAATCCCCACATGCCAGGGGAGGCATCCAGTGAGAGGTGATTCGATCATGGGGGCAGATTTCCCCATGCTATTCTTGTGATAGTGAGTGAGTTCTTATGAGATCTGATGGCATAAAAGCGTGGCACCTCCCCACTTGCTCTGTCTCTCCTGCTTCCACGTAAGACGTTCCGTGCTTCCCCTTTGCCTCTGCCATGATTGTAAGTTTCCTGAGGCCTCCCCAACCATGTGGAACTGTTAGTCAATTAAATGTCTCTTCTTTTATTTTTCCTTTTTTTTTTCCCCCCTGAGATAGGGTCTGACTCTGTCACCTAGGCTGGAGTGCAGTGGTACAGTCTCAGCTCACTACAACGTCTGCCTCCCAGGTTCAAGTAATTCTCCCACCTCAGCTTCTCAAGTAGCTGGGACTACAGGAATGCCACCTGGTTAATTTTTGTATTTTCAGTAGAGACAGAGTTTTGCCATAATGGTCAGGCTGGTATCGAACTCTTGACTTGAAGTAATCCATCTGCTTCAGCTTCCCAAAGTGCTGGAATTACAGTTGTAAGCCACCATGCCCAGCCTAAACCTCTTTTCTTTGTAAATTTCCCAGTCTCAGGTAGTTCTTTATAGCAGTGTGACAATGGACTAATAGACCAAGAATATAGAAAGCTGCCTTTGACTTATGGTGAAAGGCCCATTTGGTGAGTAAGAAACCTTCAACTAACTTTTCATAAGTGCAAATTTATATGTTCTTAGTTTATTATAAGCTGGATAAAAAAACTTTTTGATTTTAGTTCTCATTTGTAAGGTTATGCTTGAAAACATTTTAATATAGACTATATTTCTGAGATTTTCCATCCCACAAATGGTTAACATGAGAAAAAGTTTCTTCACCCTTGGTGGGTTGTGAAACAAGCAATTTTCCTGCTAAGAGGCTCTCCACAATCGGTTTTGAATCGCCAACAGTTATGCTGGCCTCCAGTTCAAAGGTTTTATGTAACCAGGGAGATTGGTGACAATCTGAAAAAAATCAAATTTATGGAGCAAATATTTTGTCTTGCTAAAATATAGCAACCATTTATTAACTATCTACTTCTTTGCTTTTGATTGAAGAAAATATGTATAAGATGAGACTTCTGAATTTAAAAAGCTCATGGTTATTATAATATAGTATGCATTTAAGATAATATGTGTGAAACATATAATAAAATACTCATTAAAGGTCCTGTAACTATTACTATTAATATAATATTTGTCACTGAAACAATATGCACATAAAGATTGCTATGGTTTTTTTTTTTTTTTTTTTGGAGACAGAGTCTAGCTCTGTCGCCCAGGCTGGAGTGCAGTGGCGCGATCTCGGCTCACTGCAAGCTCCGCCTCCCGGGTTTACGCCATTCTCCTGCCTCACCCTCCCGATTAGCTGGGACTACAGGCGCCCGCCATCTCGCCTGGCTAGTTTTTTTTGTATTTTTTAGTAGAGACGGGGTTTCACCGTATAGCTCAGGATGGTCTCGATCTCCTGACCTCGTGATCCACCCGTCTCGGCCTCCCAAAGTGCTGGGATTACAGGCTTGAGCCACCGCGCCCGGCCGGTATTGTTTTTAAAAAGCTTTTTCTCCTGTAAGGATATCTTCTCATTAAGGGAAATGAGGAATTATGTTCTCTATACTTGACAGTAATTTTTTTCACTTATGTGATATGATGTAACCAAATATTATAATCTCCAAGGGACTGGCTGAGTTGTATTGTTGTACTGTAATATGTGATAATAAATGTGTTTAAAAGAAAGGAATCAGAGTCTGATAATTTATTTTGCACATTGATCATCATCTGTTATGTATTTCCCTGGAGCTAAAATGGATGGAGGGAGGGGAAAATTTGGCCACTGGAGACAACAAAAGATCATCAGAATTCAGCAAACTTTGAAAATCACTTATTCAAGAAGAAAATACAACCTTGTAAAGGAAACAATAGTTTTTTTAATTTAAAATGCTATAAAATGAAAATATTATAAAGAGACAGTAATGTATCCAAATCTCTCCCATATGATAGCTGTAACAGATGCTTTCAGTAGATACTGCCTTCTCCGCTTATGTCCACCTCCTTCCAGTTTCCATTTACCTGGTTGTGTAGGTACTAGCTGCTAAAGGCACACACCTGTATCCTCTGTTGGACTGCCATGGTTTTACACCTTGGTTTTCAGGAGACGCACAGGAGGCAGGTAGCCTCACATTCACGATACAGAAGTGTGATAGCTTAGCCCTTGCGTCAGTTCGTTCTGACACTGCTATGAAGAAATGCCAGAGACTGGGTAATTTATAAAGGAAAGAGGTTTAGTTGACTTACAGTTCTGCATGGCTGGGGAGGTCTCAGGAAACTTGCAATCATGGTGGAAGGTGAAGGAGAAACAAGCACCTTCTTCACAGGGCGGCAAAATGAAGTGAGTGCAAGCAGGGGAAATGCTAGATGCTTATAAAAACATCAGATCTCATGAGAACTCACTCGTTATCATGAGAATGGCATGAGGAAACTGCCCACATGGTCCAATTACCTTTACCTGGTCCCACCCTTGACAGGTGGGAATTATGGGGATTACAGTTCAAAGTGAGATTTGGGTGGGGACCAGAGCCAAACGATATCAGCCCTCTTGCCTTTAGGCAGAGCAGCCTCTGTGACACAATCTAGCTCAAGAACTCCATATAAAATCAGGAGACCAGACTTCTAAAAGCTCATTTTTTTGCCTTAGCTATTCCCCTACCTTATCTTGCTGTTTTCAAACCTTATAGTTTTCCCTTAAGAGCAATTCCTCAAAAGATTGTCCCTCAAAAAATACTTGTATAAGAATCCCTATTTCATACTCAGCTTGTAAAGCACCTGGCTAAAGACAATTACCAATATCACATACTTATTCTACTGTGCAGACAACAATTTTGTTATTTTTAGTGATAAGGCTCTGTTTTCTAGAACTGTTAATCTACCTTGACATTGCTAAATAGACATCCATATTCATTTGTCACCACTTATTGGTTGTTTTATTCCTTATATTTATTAACTTCTCTAATAGATATTTTCATCAATAGAGATTCTACAATTTGGAGCAAACATATTTGCATAAGAGAAAAAGCTAAATGCTGAAGTTGTCAATTTTTGCCTAGCAAAGAATTTGAATACAGTGGAAAGAGTATGGGATTTGGAGCCAGAAAGACTTAGGTGTTAATCCTGGCTGTTCAATCACTTATTAGCCATGTGACCTTGGTCTAATCACATAGATTTTCTGAGCCTCCATTTAATTTCATGGAATCACGATGTCAATGCCATTTCATTGTTGTGATGAGTAACGTCATGATAATGTAGATTAAATACTTGGACTAGATAATGTAGATTAAATACTTGGACTAGTGCCTGGCACACAGCAGTTGCTCAGTGAATGTTATTTTTGGCAATGGAAAATGGTTTAAATACTGATGTGAGCAAATCAGTTAATTAAGCCTGAGTTTATCACTCGCTCTGTTTCCAACTTTCCTAACTGATGATGGGTGCCTCCTTTAGTAGCATTCAAACAGTGCCTATTTAGCCTGAACTCCAATGTACACACGAATATCCTAAGTGGAGCCAGGCACTCCAACTGATGAAATGGAAAAGAAAATAGTGGTACAGAAGCCCCCAAAATGTAGAAGTTCTAGACCAAAAGAAGTTTTAAACCAGTGATGTATGGGGAAATCTGTCATTCAAATAAGTTTTAACCTACAAAGTAACGACAAAGAAAAATAAGACATCTTAGCTAACACTAAACACTGTAGGAGTCTACCTAAAGTCTAGATGTGGCTTCTTTTGAAAAAGCACAAGTCTTTATTGCTATGTAACAATGCTGGGCAAGAACCAAGTAAAGCCTTTTGTTTCTTTGGGTAGAACATATGCCCTCTAGTTTTTCATTTAGGATAACCATATGATTTATTACAAAATTAGGGTACATTGAAAATGATAGGCGTAGTGTCGATAATTATGCCAGAACAACAGGCATACATCAGATCTGGCTCTAGGCAAATTGAGACAAAAGCCACCATAGCCAGAGTCCCATCCACTCCCTAGTGCTTCTCAGAGTCAGTCGCTGTACTGTATAGTCTTGCACCTGTAGGTACTGTGGAACTGTCTTTAAGAGCATCTGGGTTTTTTAGTGAGCCTGGAAATCAGTCAATTAATTTCTTGCATTCTGCATTTTCGTAAGTGAATTTCTACTAAGTAAAAAGTACCTCTAATGAAGTCTGACTAGTATATCCAGGAAGATATACAGTGTTCAAATAGTTATGTTTTTCTCTACAGCTTTCTTTGAGTTCAAAATACTTATATATTTAGAAGATTTTTTAGAGACTTGGACATAAGGAAAGCAGTGACAAAAAATAACTCAGTTTCAAAATTACTGGGATGTCAATAAATTTCTACAAGTCAACGAGGGTTGTGAATTTTGTTTGGAGAAAACATTTGCTGTGCATAGTGAAGCATATTTTCCAAGGAGCAGTTGATGATTGGTGACCAGAGAAAAATGACACATATGTAAGATAGAGTTGGAGGCATGAAAACGACCAGCTTAAGAGAGAAACAATGCAAGCCTATTTAAAATGGACAGCAGGCTTTGCAATCTGTTGCACTGGAGTTTTGGGGACTTACCACAGACAGTGTTTGTTATTGCAGAACGTTTTGTTTCTCAGGAGGAAGGAAGATTAACCAAAAGAAATACAACATTAAAAAAATACACAGATGATACAGCAGAATAAAGCCCTAGACTATAAACCACCAATGGCTCAATATATTTGTTTGGGAATTATTGGAGAGGTCCACCATCTAATGCTTCCATCCTAAGGATGTTTATTGAAAGTGAAGATTGAGTAAGCTTGCACTGAATTTTCGGCAAAGTTCCCACTAACACTCCCCACAATCCTGACCTTCTTGTGGCTTCTTGGTCTTCTGGGAATTTTTTTTGGCATATTTTACCTCTTCCTAAAATCTGGCTCGCCTGTGGAATGTGTGTCAAGAAGCAGGCCTTATTTACTCATTGAGAAACTGGCCACTAGTGAGGAGTTGGGTATACCTGATGAGAAGAAAGGAGGAAGGGCCACATGTCCACCCACCCATCACACAGATGGCAATGCCTATTTTGTTTTTAACATCACAATAGAAACCACATGGAAGGCAGATAGGCTAATTGATCCTTTACCTAAAAGTCTTCTTTGCATCCCCCAAATTCCTTCATATTCAGAGATGCTTGAAATTCTTATCTCTCCCTTGAGATGACAGTCCCTAGGATTATTTTAAAACATTTCTGTTCTTTATTTCAACCACAATAGAGATGGTTAACTTGGGGTGTGAATAATGTTTTCTATGACATTTAACCTAGTTTCATAACTCAGTAATTACTTCCATTCTTATTTAGTCTTCCTGAAAGAGCAATTCTATGAAAAAAGGATTAAAGTATAAAACATTTAAAATAGGCCTATTTCATGCAAATGATAATGTTTGATGCCAGGAGTTAGTAGATATTTTTCCTTCAGATCCACATTTTGTTGTTTCAAATACCATTATAATGAAACCTAGAGGAATTCATCAGTTGACACTCCTCTATGTGTTCAGTGGCCACTCTCATGCCGTACTTCATATTGCTCCCCGCAAATATCACAATAATAGCAATAATAACAAAAACAAATATACTGGAAAGAAAAACATAATGATGTTGAAAATTCTAACTTACGAAATTAATAATTTTACACTGACTAGCTTATTATTGGCCCCTATCATATCATGTTATTGTGCAGTCATTATGATAATAGTTGATATTTATTGTGGGCTTACTTTGTAGCTGATGGCTAAGTAAGCATTTTACACATATTTGTACATTTAATTTATATAGCAACCGTTTGAAGTTAGTACTCATAATATCTATTTTACAGATTTTAAATTGTGGTTTACAGAAGTAAGCAATTTATTTCAGGTCATGTAGCTTACCATTGACCGAGCAAAGACTGCAAATCTTACAGGTGCCTGACATGTAAGTCCAGGTTTTTCAATCAGTGCTATATTTCTTCTACCTTTCTTAGCCTCTTGGAAAAGACACATTCTTTTAAGTGCTTTTCCACTCTAATTTTAACTTCAACTAAATTCAACTAACATTTATTGAGCCCTTTCAGTGTTCCAGACATATAACCAAGATATGTGTCTTCACAGCAGTATTTTTGCCTCTCTATCTTCAGTTCCCTCAAGGTAAATAAAGATAACAATACCCACTGTCAGGCTTCTGAGTCCAAGCCAAGCCTTCGCATCCCCTGTGACTTGCACATCTGCCCAGATGGCCTGAAGTAACTGAAGAATCACAAAAGAAGTGAAAATGACCTGCCCTGCCTTAACTGACGATCGATGTTCCACCACAAAAGAAGTGACAATGGCCAGTCCTTGCCTTAAGTGATGATATTACCTTGGGAAAGTCCTTTTCCTGGTTCATCCTGGCTCAAAAAGCTACCCCACTGAGCACCTTGTGACTCCCACTCCTGCCCGCCAGAGAACAGCCCCCCTTTGACTGTAATTTTCCTTTACCTACCCAAATCCTATAAAACGGCACCACCCATATCTCCCTTTGCTGACTCTCTTTTTGGACTCAGCCCGCCTGCACCTGGGTGATTAAAAAGCTTTATTGCCCACACAAAGCCTGTTTGGTGGTCTCTTCATACGAATGCGCATGACGCCTACCTCGTAGGACTGTTGAGTATGTTATCAAAAAGATAGCTATTATCAGCATCATCATTATCATAATTAAAAAATAATTAATTTCCTGGTATAAGGTGGGTGATTAATAAATGTTGAGTGAATCAATGAAAGAGTGAATGAAGTTGTCGATTAGATGGGGTCTTGTCTACAAGACATTAACAGTCTGGTGGTAGGAGCAACAGTCTGGCAGTAGAAACACTCAGATTTCTGTGCTTCAAAGGCATGAGTTTTATAATAATAAAACATCTAGGTTCTATTGGTACAGAAATGAGCAACTAATTAAACTTGGAAGGAATTATAAGGCAGAATATTCAGGAAGGTTTCACAGAAGCAGGAAAAGAAGAAGAGAAAAAAGGAGAGAAAGAAGGAAATATCAGGGTGGTTCAAGGATCAGAGTCTGAGACAAGAAATAGGGCAACCAAATAGGAGATTATTGTTCTCCTTAGGACAAAAGATGGTAAAACTTGAGCTTGGCAGTGACAGTAAATGAAAAGAAAATGATGGAGTCCGGAAATATTGGAAAGGTTGGCAAGGCTTAATGACTGATTCAAGGCTGGAGGTGGGGGAGGAAGAGACAGAACTAGGTTTCTGGCTTGTTCAACTGATTGGGTAATGATGATGTAGTTGAGATGGGAAACATCTGCTCCACAGTGTAATTCCAGGCAAGCTATTACTATCTGAATCCTTATTTTCCATGTCTTTGAATTTAAGATACTAATAGTCCTCGTCACATATAGTTGTGAGAATAATAAAGTGATATTACATGTGAACAACTTAGCACCATGTCTGGCACTTAGTAAATGCTCAATTCATAGCTCTCTTACCTTGTGTGGGATTGGCAGAAGGTGTAGAAGCAAATATGCTTAGCCCTGAAATAACTGAGATTGAGTTACTTATAAGCCATCTAAGTCAGTATGTAGAATTCCCGAAAGAACTCTGGTAATTTGCCAATTTAAGAATAAGAAGACTCACCCTTTTGGTTTGAAATGTGCTATGTTTAGTGACGCTTTAAATTTAATTAAAAGAGATCGTAAAATCACCATGACCCTTTTTGAAGTATAGTAACAAAATCTGTCAGTCAAGAATGACTGGGGTGGAGTCTCTGTTGCTTCCAGTAGAGGACCAACTTAGGACTTCCATAGACATTCACAACTCTCTGTCTTTGAAAGCACACAGAGACTGCTTGCTTCCTTGAATACAATGGTCACCACCCAAACACAGAATACTGCCTTTTTCCTCCAAATTGCACGTAAGAAGTCACAATCACTATTGACTTGCTTCATAGGGGGAAAAAAGAGTTAAATCTACTTATTATTCCAGCTTTAATTTGCTATTTTAGACATGCTCAACATACTATTTTGTATTTGAGCACTGCTATTTAATCTGTAGCCATTTCCCCTTTTTTCTATGTATATTTTCAAATATTTCATATTAGCTTCTTAGTTTATTGTCAGCATTAAAATTTCTTACAGTGTTGGTTTTTAAAATAGCCTACGGTCTTTGGCTCTTTATTGATAAAAGGACATTAACTCTATCCTATTCCCTAATGGGATTTGTCTTCTACTCATCAGAAACTAGGATTTTGTGGAATTTTTTTAAATGTATTTTAAGAGTAAGGGAATAGAAAAGATGAATTTCTTTTTCATGTTAAGTCCAACCAACCACTTAGCACTCAGTCTCATATGAAAAGAAAATCTGTGCTATCCAATGGCTAACCATCTGCAAAATTAGTGAAATATCTAGCTCTTGGATTTTTGTCATTTTTTCCATGTGTCCAAGGGATGAACCTGGCATGGGAACAGACAAAAACTAAGCTGGGGCCTGGTGCAGTGGCTCATGCTTACAATCCAGCACATTGGGAGGCCGATGGGAGAATCGCTTGAGCCAAGGAGTTGAAGACCAGCCTGGGCAACATAGGGAGAACCTTGTCTCTACAAAAAAATATGAAATAATTAGCACGGCATGGTAGCACATACTTGTAGTCCCAGCTACTTGGGAGGTTGAGGCGGGAGGATGACTTGCACCTGGGAGTTTGAGGCTGCAGTGAGCCACGATGATCACACTAAGGCACTGTAGCCTGGGTGACAGAGTGAGACCCTGTTTAAAAAAAAAAAAAAAAAAAAAAAGATAAGAAAAGCCAAGCTGGGATAAACAAGAGGTTACCTTATGTCTGTGTGATTTGAGATAAGTGCCACCAACCAGATGCCACTTTACCCAGGTCAGAGACAGGATTTTTGTCATTTTTTAAAAAACAGATATTCTAACTTATATATTAACTTTAATTTCTAAGATATCATGTAGGCATGTAAATGTATTCTTTTTTTTTTAATCATTATGCAGACTAACTCAAACCGTAAAATGTATAATGCAGTTTCTTCATGAGACAATGTGAAGCACATTTTTTGTTTGTTTGTTTGTTTTTAGATAAAATCATGGACCTTCTGTGGAAAGTAAAGAAGAAATATTTCTTTTTCTTTTTTTTTTTTTGAGACGGAGTCTCGCTCTGTAGCCCAGGCTAGAGTGCAGGGGCGGGATCTCCGTTCACTGCAAGCTCCGCCGCCTCCCGGGTTCACACTATTCTCCTGCCTCAACCTCCCTAGAAGTTGGGACTACAGGTGCCCGCCATCATGCCCGTCTAGTTTTTTTTGTATTTTTAGTAGAGGTGGGGTTTCACCGTGTTCGCCAAGATGGTGTCCATCTCCTGACCTCGTGATCCGCCCGCCTCGGCCTCCCAAAGTGCTGGGATTACAGGAAGAAGAATTATGTCTATGTTAGCAAAACATTTAGCACACACAAAAAATAATTTGAAGAACATTTTCAACTAAGGAATTTGGGACAGCAGATTAATGGTACAGCTTATTGATTCTTTGTCTGACATGCATTGTTTATACAAAATATTGCCAGTAGACTCATATCTTAATTCATCCAATACCAACTGCAGCACAGATTGTTCATGTAACCTAAGATTGCTCTCTATAAGTGACTACTTTTCCTGAATTAGCATTTATGATGCAAACCATTTAACTATCCACAGTAAATAAGTGAACAGACATTTTAAACCTTCCTTTGCTGTTATTCAACTTAGAGAATCAAATAAACTTCAAATTCATTTATAAGACAACGAACACCATTGACTCTCTTCTGAAGTCTGTACTAAGGCACAATAGCCTATGTGCAGAGTTTTGATTAGACTTCACACACTTTGATTATTTTAGAGTGCACGTGTATTTTTTTGATTTATTTGTCATGTTGCAAACTACTTCATTGGAGATTTAAATTGGATTTTTTTTTTCTTTTTCCTTTCTACAACCAGAAAGTTACCTTGCTGTCTTTAGCAGAGTAGGCTACCTTAAATCATTCTTTCTGTGGCTGTTTCTACCTTTGATTTGTG
Organism: Colobus angolensis palliatus; assembly: GCF_000951035.1. NCBI lineage: Eukaryota > Metazoa > Chordata > Mammalia > Primates > Cercopithecidae > Colobus > Colobus angolensis. The sequence continues at coordinate 1,971,522 of NW_012118966.1, read as the reverse complement.
CGTGTGTGTGCATGCCTGCACATGCATAGGGCATAAGAAATTATACGGCTCCCTGGGGCAATCAGAATTGCAATCCTAGGTAGCTTGGTATTGCAGTAAGGTATCCCAGGTTACCCTATTGCAGTGTTCAAAAAAAAAGTGTGTGATGACTCCTTTATGTTTCCAGCATAGACACCTTTGTGCAAGAAAGGGCACAATGTTTTCAGTTTGTAAATGGACACCTGAATTAATCCTAACATTCTCTGGCCAGCTGGCATTTTAAAGGGTTGGCCTAAAAAAGTTATCAGTTAAAAGCTCCAACCTGAAGGGTCATTAAGGGCCCTATGCTAAGGTTGGCTTGGGAGAAAAATCTATGCTGCTATAAAGTGTTCCAGATCCACTGGACATCAGCATTACCTCTGAGATCATAAAGCAGTTAGAACCAAAGGCAGTCCCAATTTTCTCTTCCTAGAATATGGAGGTCAGACTTACCAACCTCTTTGTTCCTTCTTGGACCATGCAGAGTGAAGATACTGGACTTCCCACTAATCTGGCAGGTGAGGACTTTGACTGGTTTTATACATATTTTTAGTAAGCAAAACTGTAATGTAAAGTTGGTGTAGCAACTCACAGCTACTGTATTTCAGGTGATTTCACCATTTTGCGTGCTTTTGCAACATATACCAGCATTAAAGCACTACACTTTGGAGTTGGAGTCAATTGCATTTTTAGAGAATGGTCATCAACTACTGGGTGGATTTCTCTACAGAGTATGAACTTAATCATGGGTGATTTGGGGGGTTACAGTGATGGTCAAGAGAATGAGCTTATTAAGATGTTATAGAGCACTCTGACACCCTGGATAGCAGAGTAGTCAGATGGGAAGAGGTGACCAATGCAGACAAGACTTTCTGAAAAATGAAAGTTTCTGCTTTGTCTTCAGGGAACTACCTAAAAGAATAACATTGTAACTAATGATTAGACACTATATTAATTTCTTTTTTTTTTTTTTTTTTGAGACGGAGTCTTGCTCTGTCGCCCAGGCTGGTGTGCAGTGGCCGGATCTCAGCTCACTGCAAACTCCGCCTCCGGGGTTCACGCCATTCTCCTGCCTCAGCCTCCGGAGTAGCTGGGACTACAGGCGCCCGCCACCTCGCCTGGCTAGTTTTTTTTTTTGTATTTTTAGTAGAGATGGGGTTTCACCGTGTTAGCCAGGATGGTCTCGATTTCCTGACCTCGTGATCCGCCCATCTCGGCCTCCCAAAGTGCTGGGATTACAGGCTTGAGCCACCGCGCCTGGCCTATATTAATTTCTTAAAAGAAAAAATAAGATAAAATATTTAACTTCTTTACAGAGAAAGAATGGGGACATACCCTGTCAAATATCACCAGAATTCTTGGTCCTAGTGTATAAGAATATCCTTATGGACTCAAGACAAAGACAGCTCTCAGTGACACGGGTATTGTGTAGGGCAAGTGGTTGGAAATGCTGTAGTAGAAGCCAGATAAGGAGTAGAAAGTGAGGGCATTTTCTTGTATACAAATTTTCATTTCTTATGAAGATACATTTGTCTCAGATTTTCAGACTACTGAACTGTCTCCAGAATGGCAAATAGCAGAATGAGAGACAGCTAACATACTTAGTTGTTGTGTTCCAGAGGTGATTAAAATGCTTTGACAGATAAGGACAAAACTAGTATGGCAGGATGTTTCAAAAAACAAAAACTATGTTTGGGAATACAGAACAATGACATGCCATGCTGGTTAAATATTATCAGTATATATTAAAATTTTAAAAATATATAGATTCCCCCAATCTAGCAATTCTCTATTGAAAATGTATTCTAAAGAGGTAGAAACCCTGATATTGAAGAAAAGATGTAAATGTAGAAAAAGATGGAACAGAGATTTTGAGTTTTTAATCTATAGACACAAATATAGAGATGTCATGAGAGTATTGTTTGTAGTAGATTTTAAAAACCTGGAAAATTGAGAGCATTTATCAGCAGGGAAATGGTTGAATACATTTTGGTATCCATACTATGCAATATTATATAACATTAAAGGAATGAGTTACAACTATATGCATTGTTCTACAGTTATAATACATATAACCTACAATGCATATTACCTACTTCATTAGGTAAAAATAAAAGCAAATTGTAGGATAATGTGTATGACATGATCCTTTTGCATTACATCCAAATCAAAACTCTGTGTGTGTGTGTATGTGTGCATGAGCACATTTACACATTTACATAAGAATGGGGAAGACATTGAAGGATACAACATGGTGCTCTTACTGCTTACCTAAGTGGAGTAGGATTGGAAGAGAGTGAGGTGGGATCTGTAAAATAAATCACTTATAATGACTTGCATTTGTTCAGAGATACTTTGTTATCAGAATTTTAAAATTCAGCCTCTTTAAAGTAAAAAACAAAACTAAATAAACAAAAACACGAAACAAAAGAACTCAAGAGAGATCTCAAAGTTTTTACTTTGTCAAAAGATAATTTTTTAAAAATGTTATCTGCTGTCAATATTGTTTTATAAAGAATAGATATTAAACACAAAAGGGGAAGAAGGACACGAGCTAACCTTGTTCTTTCTGAAAAAGGATAGTTGGACGTATATAACTGCATATAATATTGCTCTTATTTTCTTCATTTCAGCACAATCCAGTTAAAAGCTGACCAAAGATCGAGTTTTTGATCCACTTATTTAGTGGAAAGCACTGCACTCAATGTCAGGAGCCCATTGCAGTCACTCACTCTCTCAGCTTTAGAAAACTACCTCTCTGGTTTGTCGTGTTGGAAAGGTAAGTGGGTTTGATCAAATAATCTCTAAAGCCCTTTTGCCTTGGAACAATCTATCATTTCTGATGATTCACTTCTTACTTTCCATAATTCCTGTTTTATTTATTTATTTAGCAAATACTTTCTGAGCATCTACATACATATATCAGGCATCAAGTTCGCCACTGGGAACGTTGTCATGATGGGGCAGGTGAGGTCCTTCCTCTTGTATTCTCTTGGGAAGACAACAAAAAGCATGCAAATAAGTGAATGGAGAAATAATTACAGGTTCTGGGGAGTGTTATGGAGGAAATCAATAGACTGATGTGATGGGGGTGAGTATAGAGGGGTAGAGAAAGGGAATCTGAGCTTCATTTTCATGGAAAGTCTTTCTGAGGATTTGAGATGAAACCTAAGGGTGAGTAGGCATCTGCCACATGGGGAGCTCTGTGAAGAACTCACCACACAGAGAAAACCGCAAGTACCAGGTTCATGAGTTGATAAAGGACCTGGCTATTTCAAGGACAGAAAGGAGGCTGGAGAAGTTGAAGTGTAACGAGCAAATGGGGGAATGAAGGAGTAGGTAATACAAAAAGAGGATGGAGAAGTAGGCATCCAGGCAATGGAAGACATAAGAAACATTTGAATTTTCGTACACATGCAATGAGAAGTTATTGAAAGGTTTTCAGCACGGAAACACTATGATTTGATTTGAATTTTACAAAGACCACTGGCTGCTATGTGAATAACAGATGGTTGGGATGCAGGAAGCAGGGAAAACAACTTGGAAGATGTTGCAGTAATCCATGAAAGAAATGATGCTGCTTTGGACTGGGACCATGATGGGTGTTTTGGAGGTAAAATAGTCTGGAATTCCTGGATGAGATGTGAGAGATAAGAAGAAGGAAAGAGCCAAGGCTCACTCCAGTTCTGGGGTTGGGAAACTAGATAAAAAGTGGTACCATTTATTGAGACAAGACTCAGAATGGAATGGGTTTTCTTTTTTGGGGGGGGGGTATGGGAATCAAGAAATTAGTTTCAGCTGTGAGAAGTTGGGAGTGTCTAGTTATTTATCCAGGTGGAGTTGTCAACCAACTGGTTAAATACGAGACTCAGGGGGCTTAGGGGAGAAGTAAGGGCTAGAGATAGACATTTTGAGGCTCATGACCATATGAGCGGTATATAAGGTCACTTCAAGAGAAAAGAGGCTGTTAGGCTTCAGCCCTAGGCAGCTCAACATCTACAGATGACTCCAGACCTATCAACAAAGTTAATGAAGAAACAGTGACCAAAGAAGTGGCAAGAAAAACTCAGGGTGTATGTCTGTAATTTACTCTAAATACCTTAGCATAGACACTGTGATCATCAGTTGCCTCACTCAGGTGTTCACAAGGAACAGTAGGCTTAATATTTAATTGGAAGTGTTACAGTACATGACATCTTTATTATGGTGACAGGAGAGGCTTTACTAACACTGGAAGTGGTATTTCATTATCACTAATGAAGTACCATAAAATTAGTAGTTCTTTAATTAGCTTATGTTTATAAATGACTTTTCATTATTGAAATTTGTTTTATTTAATATACATGAGCTGCTTCTCATATACAGGTTTACAAGGAATATATAATTTTGTACCTGGCACATAGAAGGTATTTAGTAATTGCTTTGGGGGTTTTGTTATTATTGTTGTTGCCATTGTTGTTTTGTTTTATTTGTTTGCTTGATACAGGGTCTTGCTCTGTTGCCCAGGTTGGAGTGGAGTGGCATAATCTCAGCTTACTGCAAACTTTACCTCCTGGGCTCAAGCAATAATGGCTGTTTTTGCTCTTTTCATTCCCATAAATTATAGATTTCTCTAAAATTCCATATTTGCATATAATGTTTAAAAGTATTCCTTAACTTTTCTTTTTCTCTGGTATTCCTACTATGTCATTTACTTTCTTTTTAAGGCATTAAAAACAACTTTTACTCACAGCCTGGCACATAGAATACTGAATTAATGGTGGATCATCAGAATTTACAAAGGGTTTTAATAACATATTGAATGTTGTTTCCTTTCAGGGATCTATTATTGAACACTTAAAAGAATGTTGGATATTGATTCTGGCAGAAAGAAATAGAGTGAAGTAAAAGACCAAAAGACCATGAGAAAAAAAAAAGGAAAAATTGTCTGAGAAAGAGAGAAGAAAGGGCATAACTCACGTACATGCAAAATACGAAATACTTCTGTCGGTGGTGGTTTTTGCTACTGGACCACAAAAACGGATCACATAGCTCCTTAGAGATCACTAGCTGGGATAAGGAAGATGGTTGCTGGTATGTAACCACACTAAAATATTGCCCCAAGATAGCTTTTTATGAACACTGTATAAGATCCAATCATAGTGTGGTCTTGATTTGAACAGACTGCCCTAGAGTGAGCATTGAAGCAGTCCAAATATTATAGCCCGATTCATGTTCTGGCCTAAACTGCCACTGCTGAAATACAAGCGAAGTACCCTGAATACCACAGAGTGGGCCCTTCAGATAACATTTTAGTGGTGGAAAATATAAACACGTTTTTGCCCAAATTTCCATTGTGATAAAGGAAAATTTGCTGAGGAAACAGAGCTACTCCACAGAGAACTGTGAAACTAATGAGAGATTCAGATTACCCACGATTTTGTCTTTGAGCCAAAACAAATGCATTATTTAGAAGTTCTTTCCCATAGGTATCTAAGGGAAAGGGGGGAATTTTCATTGTGGTACAAATGCTTCATTTAGGAAAAGGATATCATGATCCTGATAAGAGAAAACATGTTCTCAATCTGGTCTCTACAGGATTTACATGAGATGAGCACACTGATAAGTTTTTTCTTTTTTTTAAAAACTGAAAACAACTCTTCACCCCAAACCAACTGTCTGCGTGTTTTCTAATGAAGTAAAGTGAAGTAAAGCAATGACTTAGCTGGACTAACTGCTCAAGTCTTTTTGTTGGATCTATTGGCAAGAATTTCTGTATAATAGTTTTTTATAAAATCATATTAAAATTTTAGACCATAAAAGTAAAGCGATTGAAACTATATGAATATCCTATGGACCCATTTAAACCTGTCTGCATCTTGTTGAAATAATCTGCTACTGCTGCTTTTTAGGCGTGGCCTAAAGCTATATGTATATCAAGTCACAGATTCATTGGCAAAAGAGGAAGCAGTTGTATTTGTTTCCATTGGATAAACTTTATGGGTTCAGATTAGCACTCACTGACAAACCCAAAGGCAAGGGAAGAGTAAATGCTCTTTCGAAATGTAGACTTCCAGGAAGAAGGTCTAGTATAAACACTTACATACGATTTTAAGACTTATAAGATATTATAATTTTCACACATATATGCTTTACAACACGGTCACTTCTATAATACTATAGTTAGTTCCTATAGAACCCTTATTGGATGGAGTTAGTGAGATGGTCATCTTCCTAAAGAGAAATACAGCCTGGGGCCAGGCACAGTGGCTCGTGCCTGTAATCCCAGCACTTTGGGAGGCCGTGGCGGGTGGATAACCTGAGGTCAGTAGTTTGAGACCAGCCCCGCCAACCTGGTGAAACCCCATCTCTACTAAAAATACAAAAACAAACAAACAGGCCTGGCGCGGTGGCTCAAGTCTGTAATCCCAGCACTTTGGGAGGCCGAGACGGGTGGATCAC
>NW_012118966.1:1950610-1964288 GCF_000951035.1 Colobus angolensis palliatus | reverse complement strand
AAAAAAAAAAAAAAAAAGAGAGAGAGAGAGAGAATTGCACACAGCCTGATGTGCAATTCTATGTCCCTGTGAAATATTCTCCGAAAGTTTCTTTCTCTGGTCCCTTTGGGAAGCAGTACAAAGTGGTAGTTAGGAGTGCAGACCCCGAGGCACACTGTGTCTTCCTATCCCTTCCCATCTTTCTGTCAAATGTGTATTCCTCCTTTCCATCTGCTCACTGTGTGATGTTGGTCAAATTACTCAATCTCTCTGTGCTTTATCTTCTTATCTATAAAATAAGAGTAACAATGACATTGAACTCTTAGAGCTGTTTTGGATTAAGTGAAGTCTATCCCCATAGGAATGTTGTTACGGTTGCATTGATTTCTTTCCAACTAAGGTCTGTGAGCAGGAGACTACACCAAGGATCCCAAGGCAGAATCACCAGGAGGGAAGAATTTGGTTGAATTGCTGGTCTAGGCTCAACTTTTCAGTCTTGAATGTCATAAGAGGTGAATTTTTTTCTCCTCTAGCATATGGCAAAGTTTAGATATATTTCAGATTTCAATTATCCTGAGACTTAGTAGCTCAACTTTGAGGAAATAAAAGCCAAGTAATGTGAAAGACAGAATCTATGAAATGGGAGCTGGCTAAACAGTGATGCCATGTGGCTATAAAAAAAAAAAAAAAAAAAGCAATGGTAGCCAAACAATAATCAGAGTGTGCATATCTCACCAATTTTACTAACAGTTCACCTTTCTTATTAGTACAACAACATGAATTTAAGGCCACAGTCATTCTGTCCACAAAATAACTATTGGATTATAATACCAGTAGCTTATTGTTTTCCAATACCAATATATTCACTGAAGAAAATCAGAAAAAATACCCCAGAAATTTCAAGCCAGTTTCTCGTCAGTCCAAAGGAAACTGAGAACATTGATATTTGCTAATTTCATTCAATATACACTAAAACATATGGACATCTATAAAAGAGAATTGGGAGCCAGACACGGTGGCTCATGCCTATAATCCCAGCACTTTGGCATGCCAAGGAGGGAGGATCACTTGAAGCCAGGAGTTTGAGACCAGTCTGGGCAACATAATGAGACACCCATCTCTACAAACAATTGAAAAAATTAGCCAGGTGTGTTGTCACACACCTGTAGTTCTAGCTACCCAAAAGACTCAGGTAGGAGGATCACCTGAGCCCAGGAGGCTGAGGCTGTAGTGAGATATGACTGTACCACTGCATTCCAGCCTGGGCAACAGAGCAAGACCTTGTCTCAAAAAAAGAGAAAAAAAACAGAAAAGGAAAGAGAATTGAGGTTGTGTTAATTCTTTGTCTAAATATGGATCCAGCTAAGTTGTGGGGGAAAGAAGGTTTGCTTTTCTTTGGAATTATAAACTAAAAAATTTTGAGGAATTATTTTCATAGATTGATAACATTTAGGTGATATAGGCATTTCAACAATATATGCATTTATATAATGTCTTTATTCTAAAATACTTTCCAATTGGCTAGCTATATTTTTATTCAAATATTAACAATATTTTAAAAATCTTTCTTCAGATGGGTAGATAAAAATGTGTTTCAAAGTTCATTTGGAAGTGTATATAAATGAGAATATCCAAATGTTTTTGGAAAAGAAGATTTGTTATCTAGATATCTAAATGTGTTACAAAATTGTCGGAGTTCACAAAGGATGGCATTGGCATAGAAACAGATTAATAAAACACAGAAACCAAGAAAAACATTTTTGCCTATTCAAGAATTTGACTATAATTAAACTTGCATTTCAAATCAGTGAAATGTAGAAGTATTATTAAACAAATAACACTGGGAAAATTGGTTATTCATTTAAAATAAATATTAGACCTCTAATTCATATCTTGCATAAATATATTCCAGATGCATTAAAAAGTGAAACAATTTTTAATTGAAAGAGTATGTTAGAAGAAATATAGAAAAATAATGTTATAACCTCTAGAGGTTTCTAGCTAAGAAGCAAAATCCAGAAGCCAGAAAGGAAAATGTTGGCACTTATGCTGAAATATAAATACTTCTTTAATTAAAGCCATCATAAGTAAGTTACACAATAATCAGCAGTCTGGAAAAAAAACTTGCCCAACATACAACTAAAAATAATTAATACCCAGAATATGTAAACATATCAGCAAGAGAAACTAAACAATTTATAGAAAGTTTGTCAAAAGACAGAAGAAAACAGTTGGCCAAAACAGACGTATGAGAAAAGGATTCCTAGACTTAGTCACAATAGAGATATGTACATAAGATTATATATTCAAACAGAATAAATTTAAAAATCAGTAAAAATCTGTATAGAAGATACAGGAAAACAATTCCTCTCATACTTTTTGTGGAACTTGGTAAAGCATTTTTATAAGGCAATTAGAAAGTATCTTTCAAAATAAAAATAACACATCATCTACTCAAGACTTTCACTTCTAGGAATCTATCCAAAAAATAATGCTTATAACATGAACACAAATACATTTCTTTAAAGATATCATTTTTTGTTGAAGCATTTTTTGGGTAACATTGAAATTTTGGAAAATAACTCTATAAAGACAGGGGTAGTTTCAGCTATAATTGACAGAAAAACCCAAAACAACGGTGGCTTATAAACATGATAGAAGTTTATTTCTCCTTCATGTAGGTTCCTGGCGTGAAAACTCCATGATTCTCGGAGATCTGTCTTTCTTTTTGCTCTGCTACCCTGTATAAGTGGGATTTACCTGTGGTCCAGTGCAATTGCTCCAGCTTCAGTCATCTGATCCATGTTTGAGTTAGCAGACAAGGGAAAAGAAGCCCTCTCCCTTTGAGAACATTTATTTGATTGCTCTTCACGTCACTTTACTGACATTCCATTGGTCAACACTTATCCACAGACACAAGGCCACACCTAGATTCAAAGAAAACTATAGAATTTAGTTGTTATTCTTGGAGACCATGTGCCCAAATGACATTTGAAGGTCTATTTCTGAGCAAGTGGGAAAAGTTGATTTTGTGGGACAACTCATAGTCCCTCCCACAATCTAGCCATTTACCTCCCCCAATATTCAGCCATACCATTCTTCTGATGCATAGAACCAGTCATGCCTTTTGTAAAATAGACAGTTCCAAAGTTCCACACAGAGATCACTGCAGTGTCTCTAGATTATGTGTAGTCTTGTGGTCTGGCAGTTGCTAAAATTAAAAGCAAACAATCTGCCCCCAAACATACCCAACCTATCATGGTGCAGCTGGAACAGGATAAACAGAATAAAAGCTCTCGTTTGGAAAGGAGGAAAATGAGAATCATGCAGTGTTACTGAGGCCTTAGTGATGATAAAGTTCTCTCTGATGGTAAGATTTTGGGTTCCTGCTATGGCTTCTGTTACTGCTGTCTTTTGCTGTAATGACTGATTTACAGTCTTACTAATAACGGTTTCAGTGTTAGGGTTAAAACAATTGACCTTCTCAACTTTTCAAGGAATCACACTACTGCAATCTCAGTCACCCTAGATTGTAGAACTAGGCAGAGAGCTTCTCACTGGCTGGTGTTAGACTGTCTACATGAACATTATTGTAGAATTTTGAAGTGAAAAAGGCAATCAACACACCTCAATCTTACGTATTGTCTCTACCACTTCCCCTAATGCTACAGTCATTGTTGGCACTTACTCTTTCATCCAGGGCATCTCAGGGAACAACTGTATTAATTTTTTACCATCAAATAACAAAGTTCATCATTGTTTCAGAATGCAACATGTGAGTCCTCTCCATCTTCCACTTGATAAGCCAATGCAAAATATATGACTTCTGTTGCATGCAGCTCTCAGTTTCTGTTTCAAAATTCCTTTGCACTGTGTTTAATTATAGATGACAGAAACTACTTTTAGCTAGTTTAAGCTGAAAAGAATGTAGTTCAGGAAATTAGGTACTTCATTGGAAGGACTTTAGAAACAACCTTTATGCTGAGTCTATAGAAATGAGACTATTCTGAAGCTAGGCATGAAATGAGAGGTATTCTGAAGCAAGGTATCAGGCTCAGTAATTTCTGTTTCATAAAAAACAAATACTGCCGCAACCAAGCTCATTAGCAGAAACAGAAGAAGTACCAGATCGCATGCCCGATATATGATTGTATCTGCTCATTGAAAGCTAAGCCTGTTTGGAACCTGAACTGCAGAGAAGTCTGAGAAAAGTAGTCTATAACTTTTTAGCCTTTGTCATTTAGTAAGCATGTTCTAAGTTACTTGAAATGGACTGAAGTAAGTCAATGCATAATATTTGCCACAGGACCTAAAAGTACATCTTTGGTAAATAAATAAATAATGGAACATTAATGTTAAGAAATATTAAGATGTTGTTAAAAAGAGTATGTACAATGGAAACAGATAAACTTATAGTCAATATGTTAAGGCTAAAAAAACTGTCAGACAAAGCTGAGATAGCTGGAAACTGTTAGACAATATTTTGTACAAGGAGAAGCTATTAGGAAATTGCCGGCCAGGCGCGGCGGCTCACGTCTGTAATCCCAGCACTTTGGGAGGCTGAGGCAGGTGGATTACGAGGTCAGGAGATCGAGAGCATCCTGGCTAATGTGGTGAATCCCTGTCTCTACTAAAAATGGTGGCGGGTGCCTGTAGTCCCAGCTGCCTGGGAGGCTGACGCAGTAGAATGGTGTGAACCCAAGAGGCGGAGCTTGCAGTGAGCCGAGATTGTGCCACTGCACTCTAGCCTGGGCCACAGAGTGAGACTCCATCTCAAGGAAAGAAAGAAAGAAATAAAGAAGGAAGGAAGGGAAGGAGGGAAGGAAAGGCCATTGAGACCCCTTGAGTATTTGCTGAGTACAAGGTTATATATGCATAGGGTAAAACTCAATGAAGCCAGGCAAAGAACTGTAAGATGAACAACTCTCAGATCTTTCACAAGGTAGGGAAACATTTGAGCTCTGACTAATCAGTGTAAAGATTCTTCAGTCATCAATGAAGCATTCAATAGAAACCCCAGAAAGGTCATATCTGGGTGAAGAGACCAAGGTATGCTTGGAATGAAGAAAACTATAGACATACCATAAAAATGCTTGAAACAGGAATAAATAGATCAAACTAATCTTCAAGTAAGTTACCTGCCTACTGGAATAAAGCACAACATTCTTTGAAGCAAGACATCCAATTGCAGAAGATGTATGTAACTTCAATGTAACCACATGATGTCTAGCACACAATAAAAAATTACTACGTATGCAAAGCAGAACATTATATAACATAGCTAGAAGAAGCCTCAATTGATAGAAGCAGATCAAGAAATGTGAGAGGGTAGACTAGCAGACAAGGAAATTTAAAAAGCCCTAATAAATATGCTCAGGGATTTAAAAAGAAACCAGGAAATAATGAGGAGAGAAATGGAAAGTATAGAAAAGAGCCAAATGAAATGTCTAAAGATGAAAGACAGGGTAAATGAAATAAAAAATTCACAGGATGGGATAAAGAACAAATTAGAGTGTGCAGACATAACAATAAAATGAATCCAAACTAAAGCACAGAAGGAAAAAAAAGACTGAAAACTAATGGACAGAGCTTTGATGACATGTTGGACAATATCAAGCAGTCTTACGTACCTGTATGGAGAGTTCTGGAGGGAGAAGCATTAAGTGAATTTAGCAAATCATAGGCTATATGGTTAAAATATAAATTAATTGCATTTCTCTATGCTGGTAATAAACAATTCGATGTTTAAATTTAATTTATATTAATTATATAGCATCAAAAGTGTGAAATACTTCACAATATATTTAGTAAAAGATGTGCAAATCCTGCACATTAAAAATTATAAAATATTGCTGAAAGAAATTTAAGAAGCTAAATAAATGGAGAGATACGCCATTTTTGTGATTTGGAAGATTTAAAGTTAAGATGTCAATTCTTTTCCAATTGGTCTACAGATTCAAATCCTTTTACATGAAACAATGGAAAAGATCAATTGTATTTAAAATGAAGAAAGCAGATCAGTAGTTACCAGGAGCTGACAGGATGATTAACTTTTAAAGGTCTCAGGATCTTGTTATAGTTACAATGGTGAAAACTTACAGAGCTTAACACTTAAAATAGGAGTGTTTTCTCATATGTAAATTACATTTCAATAAAGATAATTTAAAAATAATACAGTTACACTTCAATATTCTAGTAAAAACTATAACCATTTTAAAAAATAAACAATTTATAATATCAACTAAAAAAGGTATCTGAAATAAATCTAGCAAAGTGGGCCGTGTGTGTGTGTATGTGCATGTGTATATATGTTTTACTCCAATCTATCAACCTATGCTTGATTATATTTTCTAGTTACTAGTGTTCTCTTTATTTACATCCTCTGTAGTGTAAAGGGGCTTTTATTTTTTAATTGGTTTATTTCTCCTTTTAATTTGTTGTCATGATTTATAAATTTCCTTTTCAAATATTCTTATTGTCTCATTACATTTTCCTATTATTTGAGGGTTTCTTTTTTATTCAAGTTACTATGACACTTTATTTAATATCTTTGAAATTATGGGAACAAAGTATTTGAATTACATGCTTCTATTTTTTTAAATACATCCTCATATGATGTAGATCTTTTATTTGCTTTTAACTTAGACACACTTTCTGTATTCTCAGTATTTATGCTTAGATTCTGTGCTCTGTTTTGAATTATTACTTTTTTTTTTTTTTTTTTTTGAGACAGGGCCTTGCTTTGTGATCCAGGCTGCAGTGCAGTAGCGCCATCATGACTCCTTGCAGCCTCAACCTTCCAGGCTTAAACAAGCCTCCCACCTCAGCCTCCTCGGTAGTTGGGACTACAGGTGCGCATCACCATGCTAGGCTAAATTTTTTTTTATTTTTTCATAGAGATGGGGTTTTATCATGTTGCCAGGCTGGTCTACAACTCCTGAGCTGAAGGAATTATCCCGTCTTGGACTCCCAAAGTGCTGGCATTACAGGTGTGAGCCACCACCCACAGCCTATTACTCATTTTTAAATGAAACCTTTTTTAAAAAAAATATAATTAGGTGGGTGGTATAGGGGGACTAAGCTGGGGTAGTTAACGATTTTGTTTCTGATTTATTCGTTTGAAACCATCTTGTCAAACCTTTAGTTTCCTTTACCCTGATAATTTTTTCCTTAACTATATTTTTAAAGTTTTTGATGTTTAAGGGTGTCAGATAGCATAAAACAAAGCCCTTATACCACAGGATTTTGATGCAAAGACATAGCAATTACTGCCCTGCTTCCATAACATATCCTACTTTTTCTCACGAAGTTTCTCTTATCCAGGGTTATAATTCATAGAAAATGAAAATTGGGAGTAAATATAGTTTCTTTTTCCACTCTACGTTCTCTGCATTCATCACTATTATACTGTATCCAGCTGAATTTATGTGATAGTGCTCCTTATTTCTGCTATGCTTTAGCCACACCTCAAAATCTCACCATTTCATTCAAGATATTTGAATAGAACTAGCACTTTTAGAAAGATTAACTCTCTTCTCAAATTCTGAAAAATTATATGCCAGCTTTAAGTTTTGTTCAGTTCGGGCCAATTTTAATGTAGTTGGCTGGGGCACTTCATACATTTTAGTGTGTAGCTATTTCCTCCTTCATTGAGGACAATATAAATTTTCCTTCTATTTTTCATTTATTTCTAGTTTCAGTGGGTTCTGACCAAGGGAACCAAAATAAAATTGTCTCTGCCAATTTTCGTATTTTTTTAAAAATTAACCAACTTCATGTGAAGAAAAACAGAAGCAAGAAATGAATTTACATATTAAATATACACGTAGGGAACAGTCATCTAAATTAGTTTAATTTCCTCTTAGTTATATCCACCTCAGCTTATATTGCTTAGATATAAAGTGTTTATTTAGATTTGCTCTAATCCAAAGCTTCCACGAACAGAAGATACCTTTACAATGATCACAACCAGCAACCAGGCCATTTCCAGAAAGCAGTTCCAGCAGAGATCCAGTCCTTATAAAGTGGAAACTAAGTGAAGAATACATGTTAAAACCTTAGTGTTTGAGTAACAAACCAGCTTTACATGTATCACTTTTATTTCATCCTATATTGTTAGCTTGAGTCTGATTCTTAAGAAATATTTTTATCAGTATGTGCCAAAATAAGTAAATATACCCTTGAAATGACGATATAGCTCATTTATTTGAGAAGCTAATCAAATAATTAGATTCAGTTATTTCCAAATCTAGATAATTTATGTAAACCCAATATAACTCATTTTATGAAAAATGACTGATCTTACCATTTCTATCATCTACTTTCCCTTGTGGGTGCACTTATTTGCCTTTGTAGGCACTCAGGTACACAGTATGAAAGAGCAGTCAACATCTAAAATGTTTGTTGGGAAAAAAAAAAAAGGGAGAGTAGTGGAGGATCTCAAATTGGCCCTTAAATGTTTGATCCATAAATGACACACATCACTTTTGCTTATATCATTGTCAGAATTGGTCACGTGGTACTGACGGTGGTGGCTGCTGCCATCACACCAGCTGCAGAAGGGAGGCTCCGCTGTGGCTGCACACTCCATGGGACCCATGAGAGTCCTGCCCCTTTTGAGCTGGGGCAGGAGCTCCCCAGGTACACTGCAACTGCCCAAGCTATAGCTGCAGACCCAGGCCTCCTGCTCTGTGATGCAGGCAGGAGCCTCACCTTCCTGGACGAAGCTATAGCTGTCCATTTTTGCTTTGGTTGCCTAGGCTTGTGGGGTATTTCTTCATAAAATTGTTGTTTAGAACAATATCCTGGATGGCTTCCCCAATGTTTTCTTTTAGTAGCTTCATTGTTTGAGGTCCTACATTTAAGTGTTTAATGCAGTTTGATTTGATTTTTGTATATGGCAAGAGATGGGAGTCTAGCTTCATTCTTCTGCCTACGGATATCCAGTTTTCCCCGCACCATTTATTGAAGAGACCGTCTTTTCCCCAATGTGTGTTCTTGGTGCCTTTGTTGAAAATGAGTTCAGCGTAGATATAAAGATTTGTTTCTGAGTTCTCTGTTCTGTTCCACTGCTCTGCTTTTATGCCTTCCCTTTATTTTCTGTTTTTATGCCATCCCTTTATTTTCAGTCTATGTGTATCTTTATAGGTAGAGTGTGTTTCTTATAGGCAACAGAACAAATCATTGAGTCTTGTGTTTTTTTTTTTTGTTGTTGTTGTTAAATTCATTTAGCCATGCTATATGTCTTTTATTGAAGTGTTCAGTCCATTTACACACAACGTTATTATTGATAAATAAGGACTTATTCTTGTCATTTTGTTTTTTGTTTGCTGACTGTTTTGCGGTCTTCACTTGGTTTTTCCTTTCCTTCTTGTATTCCTTTTAGTGAAGGTGATTTTCTCTGGTAGCATGATTTAATTTCTTGCTTTTTTGTGTGTGTATATCCATGATATGTTTTTCGATTACCATGGTTACCTCAGGTTACCATAAAGCTTGCAAACACTGATTACCTTAGTTCACCATGAAGCTTGCAAATACTATCTTATAATCCATTATTTTAAACTGATGACAACTTAATACTGATTGCATCAGCAAACTAAAAAAGAAGCAAAAAGAAAACAAAGAAAAACTACATTTTAACTTCGTCTCCTCACTTTTTAACCGTTTGCATTTCTTTGATGTCTTATCGCACTGTCTATATCTTGAAAAGTTGTAGTTATATTTTAGATTGGTTTATCATTTAGGCTTTCTACTTAAGATAAGAGTAGTTTACAAACAGTAATTACAGTGTTATAATGTCCTGTGTTTTTTTTGTGTGCTTACTATTACCGGTGAATTTTGTACCTTTGGATAATACCTTACTGCTCATTAATGTTCTTTTCTTTTTTGATTGAAGAACTCCCTTTATTATTTATCATAAGACAGGTATGGTATTGATGAAATCCCTCGACTTCTGTTCGTCTGGGAAAGTCTTTATTTCTCCTTCACACTTAAAGGATATTTTTTGCCATATATAGATTCTAGGGTAAAAGTTTTCTTCCTTCAGCCACAATGTCATGCCAGTCTTTCCTGGACTGTAAGGTTTCCACTAAAAAGCCTGCTGCCAGAAGTATTGTAGCTCCATTGTATGCTATTTGTTTCTTTTCTCTAACCGCTTTTAGGGCCATTTTTTTCCTTAACTTTCAAGATTTTGATTATTAAATGCCTTGAGGTAGTAGTCTTTGGGCTAAATCTTCTTGGTGTTCTGTAACTTTCTCGCACTTGAATATTGATATGTTTCTCTAGGTTTGGAAAGTTATTTGATATTATCCCTTTCAATAAACTTTCTACTCCTATCTCTTTCTCTACTTCCTCTATAAGGCCAATAATTCTTAGATTTGCCCTTTTGATGCTATTTTCTAGTTCTTGTAGGCATGTGTCATTCTTCTTTATTTCTTTTTTGTTTCCTTTGACTGTGTATTTTCAAATAGCTTGTCTTCAAGCTAATGAATTCTTTATTCTGCCTGATCAATTCTGCTATTAAGAAACTCTGATACATTCTTCAGTATGTTAATTGCATTTTTCAACTCTAGAATTTCTGTTTGATTCTTTTCAATTATTTCAACCTCTTTGTTAAATTTATCTGATAAAATTCTGAATTTTTTCTCTGTGTTATCTAAATTTCTTTGAATTTCCTCAAAACAGCTATGTTCAGACACAGGTATGTGTCTGAAAGGTCATGTATCTCTGTTTCTCCGGGATTGATCCCTGGTGTCTTATTTAATTCATTTGGTGATCTCATGTTGTCCTGGATGATTTTGATGCTTGTAGATGATGTCATGTTTTCCTGGATGATTTTGATGCTGGATGTTGAAGAGTTAGGTATTTGTTGTAGTGTTTGCAATCTGGACTTTACAGCCTGTGCTCATCTTTCTTGGGAGGGTTGTCCAGGTATTCAAAGGAATTTAGGCCCCAAACTCAGTAATGCCACGGTTCTTGAAGACTCATAGAGCTACCACCTTGGTGGTATTGGATAAGATCTAGAATAATTCTCTGGATGACCCAGCAGAGACTCTTGTTCTCTTCCCTCTATTTTCTCCCACACAAATGGCATTTGTCTCTCCCTCCCTGTGTTAAGCCACTTAGAGCTAGAGTTAGTGTGATGCAAGTTTCAGTATGGTCACCAACACTGGAAGTGCCCTGCATCATACCTGAAGCTAGCACAGCACTGGGTCTTGCCCAAGGCTTGCTGTAACCACTACTTGGCTATTACCTCTGTTTGTTCAAGGCCCTAGCACTCTACAATCAGAAGATGATGAAGTTAGCTAGATTCGCTTCCTTCCCTTCAGGATAAGTTCCCCCAGGCCATGAGGGTATTCAGAAATGCTGTGTGGGAACTGGTGGTTGGAGTCAAAAACCTTAGAAATCTACCTGGTGTTTTATTCTACTGAGGCCAAGCTGGAACTCAAACCACAAGACAAAGACCTTCTTTCTCTTCCCTCCGTTTTCCACAGGGAGAGGACCCTCTCCCTATGGCAACCACCATCAGCAGCCCATGGAGAGTTCTTCCAGGCTACTACCACTATTCACTGAAGGTGCAAGGACTCTTCAGTCAGCTTGTGGTAATTGCTGCCAGCCCAGGGCTCACCCCTCAGGGCAGTGGACTTCCCTCTGGCCCGGAGTAGGTGAAGAAATGCTGTCCAAGAGCCTAGGCCTGGACTCAGGGACCCCAAGAGCTCACTCAATGCTCAACTCCACTGTAGCCACGCTGGTACCTGAAACCAGCACATCTCAAAATCTCACCCGAGACCCATGACATACTACCTGGATATCACTATTGGTTATTCAGGTCCTAAGGTCTCTTTGATCAGCACGTGACGAATCCTGTCAACAGGGGATCCTTCCCTTCAATGCAGCAGGTTCCCTTCTGGCTCAGGGTATGTATTAACATGTTTTCTGCGCGTTTGGGCCTGGAATGAGTGCCTCATGACTGCCTGCTCTCCTATCTTACCATGACTGAGCGGGTATCCAAGATGCAAGACAAAATCCTGTTTACTCTTTTCTCTCCTCTTCTCAAGTAAAAAGAAAGTGTCACTCTCATTGCTGTGAGCTGCACTGTTTGGTGTTGGGGGAGGGGTGTTGCAAGCACTCCCTTGTCCTCACCAACTTCCACCCAGCTGGTGTCTTCCTAGGTCATGCACCACCCCAGTTTACTGGCCATTAAGTCCAGCACAGCATCAGGACTTGCCTAAGAATTGCAGTCCTTGTGTCCTAGGTGGTGCTTCAAGTTCACTTAGGACCCCAGAGAACTTTAGCTGGTGGTGGCAAGGCTTGCCAAGAAACTCAAGTTGCAACCACTGGAATGGGTGCAATCCCTCTAGCTAAGGTTGGTCCAAATGCTCCCTCCAAGGTGGGCACTACCTGAGTTCAGCACAGTTTTGCTTTCCACTGTGACAAGGCACCACTGAGTTCATTGCAAATTCGCCCAGTCATTGTGCTCTCCCTCCACCAAGTGCACAGAATCTCTCTCCACACCATGCGGCCAGTGCCAGGGTTGACATCAGTGTGTAAAAGGAAAATACCTTGGGGCCCTTCAACCTGGCAACTGCTCGGGGCAAGTCTGTTGGTCCCCTTCAACCTGGGAACCGCTCGGCTTGAAATCTGCCTCCCATTATCTTTATAGTCATCCCTCTGCTCATGGAGATAGATGCATATTCCGATTGCATCTTTTGGAAAGACTTATCAGAAACTCGAAAGAATGCAACCATCTGTCTCTCACCTACCTGTGACCTGGAAGCCCCTAGTGAGGGTGCCTTGCTTTGAGTTGTCTCCACCTTTTCTGGATTGAACTAATGTAATTCTTACGTATATTGATTGATGTCTCGTGTTTCCCTAAAATGTATAAAATCAAGCTGTGCCCTGACCACCTTGGGCACATGTCTTCAGGACTTCCTGAGGCTGTGTTACTTGGCAAAATAAAGTTTCTAAATTAACTGAGACCTGTCTCAAATTTTCAGGGTTTACATTTTTGGTAACCACAGAGGGATTCTGAATGGAGAAGCCCGTGACCTTTGACAAATCTCCTGTAGGTGCTTGGTGCCAGCGTGAGCTCAGACCAATAGGATAATTTGCTGAGGTCTGAGAGCACTCCCTCCAGAGAATCCAGGATCTCACTAGATTTGGTCAAGTTGGAAAGCTTATTTTGTTGTACAACTCCTTTTTTATTGGAGTTTTACTTGCTTCCAATAGGAAAGCAAGTTTTCCTTCTTCCATAATAATTGAAGGCAGGCAACTCCTTTATGGAGTTTGAGCTCACTTTCAGCAGGGAAGATAAGTGTTTTTTTTTTCTTCTTTTTTTTTTTTTCCTGCTACTAGGATGGTAGAGAGCAGTCTACAGCCTGAGACCCATCACTAGGTAAGAAACTGTTTTGGGATTCTGTCTTGCAAATTCCTTTTAAATGACTAAAGTCAACATTTAACAATCCACTGGTGTTAATTTCTGCTTACACTTAGAGCACTCATAAATCATATAATTTGTGTGATCATTGTTAATTTTGCTTAACTGTTTTGTTGTTTCTTTGTCTTTGTCAAATCCCAAGGGGAATCCTAAATTATAAGGAACAAAGCCTCTGAAATAAGAGAAAAATGGCCAGCAAAAAAAAAAAAAAAAAAAAAATAAAAAAAACTCCTATATTCAGCAAAGCTATGTTTCAAAAATGAA
>NW_012118966.1:1942233-1950560 GCF_000951035.1 Colobus angolensis palliatus | reverse complement strand
AAAAAAAAAAAAAAAGAAAGAAAAAGAAAGAAAGAAAAGAAGAGAAAAGAAAAGGAAAAGAAAGAAAAAAAAGAAAAGAGTCTATTTTCACACTGCTGATAAAGACATACCCAAGACAGGGAAGGAAAAGAGGTTTAATTGGACTTACAGTTCCTCATGGTTGGGGAGGTCTCAGATTCATGGTGAGAGGTAAAAGACAGTCCCTACATGGTAGTGGCAATGAGAGAAGAGGCAAAGAGACCCCCCACCCATATTGTTCTATACTGTTTTATGTTCAGTACCTGTTTTAAGAAGAAACAAGGAAGTGAAACCAAAGGCAGGCAGCCCGGCGCCAGGTACCAGACCCAAAACCAGGCCTGGGCCTGCCTGACCTTAGCCTGATAGTTAAAATTCAATCCATGACCTAAAAACCAATGTTATCCATAGATTCCAGACATTGTATGGAAGGACATTGTGAAACTTCTCATTCTGTTCTGTTTCACTCTGATTACCAGTGCATGCAGCCCTTGTCACATACCTCCTAGATTGCTCAATCAATTGTGGCCCTCTCATGTAAAATCTTTAGTACCGTGAGCCCTTAAAAGGGACAGAAATTGTGCACTCAACAAGCTCGGATTTTAAGAAGCTAGTCTACCAATGCTTTCAGCTGATTAAAAGCTACTTCCTTCACTATCTCGTGCCTGTGGGGTCTTGCCCACGGCTTGTGCTGCTATAGCAAGAGAAAATGAAGAAGATGCAAAAGCAGAAACTGCTGATAAAACCATCTCATGAGGCTTATTCACTACCACAAGAACAGCATGGGGAAAACAGCACCCATAAATAAAATTATCTCCCACCAGATCCCTCCCACAACATTTGGGAATTAAGGGAATGCAATTCAAAATGAGATTTGGGTGGGGACAGAGAGCCAAACCATATAGTTCTATTCCTGGCCCATCCAAATCTCATGTCCTCACATTTCAAAAGCAATCATCCCTTTCCAACAGTCCCCCAGAGTATTAACTCATTTCAGCATTAACCTCAAAGTCCTCAGTCCAAAGTTTCACGGGAGACAAAGCAAGTCTCTTCTGCCTTTGAACCTGTAACATGAAAAGAAAGCTAGTTACTGCCTAGATGTAATGGGGGTACAGATATTGGGTAAATATAGCCATTTCAAATGGGAGAAATTGGCCAAAACAAAGGAGTTACAGCGCCCATGCAAGTCTGAAATCCAGCAGGGCAGTCAAATTTTAAAGCTCCAAAATTATCTCTTTGACTCCAGGTCTCCCATCCAGGTCATGCTGATGCAAGAGGTAGGTTCCTATGGTCTTGGGCAGCTCCACCCCTGTGGCTTTGTAGGGTGCAGCCTCCGTCCTAGCTGCTCTCACAGGCTGGCATTGAGTGTCTGTGGCTTTTCTGGGCACATTGTGCAAGCTGTTGGTAGATCTACCTTTCTGGGTCTGGAGGATGGTGGGCCTCTTCTCATAGCTCCACTAGGCAGTGCCCCAGCAGAGACTCTGTGTTGGGGCTCTGACCCCATATTTTCCTTCCACACTGCCCTAGCAGAGGTTCTTTATGAGGGCCTGACCCCTGCAGCAAACTTTTCTCTGAGCATCCAGGCATTTCCATACACCATTTGAAATCTAGGTGGAGGTTCCCAAACCTCAATTCTTGACTTCTGCGCACCTGAAGGCTCAACATCAAGTGGAACCTGCCAAGGCTCTGGGCTTCCACCCTCTGAAGCCACAGCCCAAGATATAGGTTGGCCCCTTTCAGTCATGGCTGGAGTGACTGGACCACAGGGCAGCAAGTCCCTAGGCTGCACAGAGCATGAAGACCCTGGGCCCAGCACACAAAACCACTTTTTCTCCCTGGCCCTCTGGGCCTGTGGTGGGAGGGACTGCCATGAAGGTCTCTGACATGGCCTGGATACAATTTTCCAATGATCTTGGGGATTAACATTAAGCTCTTTGCTACTTATGCAAATTTCTGCAGCTGGCTTGAATTTCGTCCCAGAAAATGTGTTTTGCTGCAAATTTCCCAAACATGTATGGCTGTCTTCCCTTATAAAACTGAATGCCTCTAACAGCACCCAAGTCACATCTTGAATGCTCTGTTGCTTAGAAATTTCTCCTGCCAGATACCCTCAACCATCTCTCTCAAGTTCAAAGTTTCACAAATCTCTGGAGCAGGGGCAAAATGCTACCAGTCTCTTTGCTAAAACATAAGAAGAGTCACCTTTGTTCCAGTTCCCAACATGTTCCTCATCTCCACCTGAGACCACTTTAGCCTAGACCTTATTGTTCATATCACTAACCAGAATTTTTGGTAAAGCCATTCAACAAGTCTCTAGGAAGTTTTGAACTTTCCTACATTTCCTGTCTTCTTCTGAGCCCTCCAAACTCTTCCAACCTCTGCCTGTTACTCAGTTCCAAAGTCGCTTCTATATTTCCAGGTATGTTTTAGCAATGTTCCACTCTAAGGGTACCAATTTCCTGTATTAGTCTATTTTCATGCTGCTAATAAAGACATATCCAAAACTGGGAAGAAAAAGAGGTTTAATTGGACTTACAATTCCACATTGCTGGGGAGGCCTCAGAATCATGGCAAGAGATGAAAGGCACTTCTTATATGGCAGCAGCAAGAGAAAATGAGGAATATGCAAAAGCGGAAACCCCTTATAAAACCATCAGATCTCATGAGACTTATTCATACCACAAGAACAGTATGGGGAAAACTGCCTACGTGGTTCAAATGATCTCCCACTGTGTCCCTCTCACAACACATGGGAATTATGAGAATATAATTTAAAACGAGATTTGAGTGGGGAAACAGAGCCAAACCATATCGAAAACATTTTTAATTTTGACTACTAAAGGGGCTTTGTTTACATAATGAGACCACCTTTCTGCCAGCCAGACCAAATTGAAAAAGCAATGACTATAAGGGAGCTCAATGGCTAAAAGTCAGCTTAATTAAAAGACTAACATCCAAGATGTATGTGTGTGTATGTGTGCATGTTTGTATTTGAAAGGCTCTTTTCACGTTTTTTGTTTTGTTTTGTTTTGTTTTGACTAAAATAGGTATTGCAACAGAGGCTACTCTTGGGTTTTTAAGAAAGAGTGTAGTTTAATTTTAGTTTAACTTGGCTCAAAGTAAAATAAAAGCGTCTCCCTCTAGCACCACCGTACTTTTTTTTCTCCATACTTTATGTTACAAATTTTGCTATTTGATTTTCACCTGAGTGTTTTCCTCTAATGTGCAAATTTAAGGCTATTTAACTGTCAACTGCCTAGAGTTATGAAACAGGTTATTAGGAATCTAAAAGTCTAAGATTAAAAAAGGAGGGGGTCCTATAAAGACCCTAAAAATCTGTAAAATGTACTTCCATCAGCATCTCTAATACATCTTTATATGTATTTATGTGTTGTCTATAAATGTTTTACTAGTTAAAAATATATAAAAGAGTTCTAATTAATTTGGTTAAGGAAAAATAAAAGTGCTTACATCAGATACTAAAAAGGAAAAGGCTAGTCAAATGCTTTTTCAAGTTTCAAGTAACTTAAGTAAAATCTTTAACAAATAATGTATCTTTAAAATTACTGTAAAGTAATATAAGAAATGTCTTAAGACATTTGCCAACATATATTTGTGCTTGTATTTATTAATCAAGCAAATTCTACAAGGTATCAAAATTTTTCATAGGGGTTACAAAACTAGAAATCCAGCTTAAATCAGAATAATCTTTGCTTTTGTAATTTTTAATAAATAAGACATTGATATGGGTTTAATGAAAAATAGAAGCAGCTTAAATGTAGTAAGATCATCATAACTTCTCATTCTATGGTTTTAGGCAGTCTGGTTCACAGACAATTAGGAGACTTGTTTTGGGAAATGACTTACTGTCTCTGTTTCAAAACTAAACTATAGACTAAGTTCCTCCCAAAGTTAGTTTGGCCTAAGTCCAGGAATCAACAAGGACAGCTTGGAGGTTAAGAGAAAATGGAGTCAGTTAGGTCAAATCTTTTTTCACTGTCTCGGTTATAATTTTTCTATGGCAACGTCATAACTTTAAATCATGACTATCACAGTTTTCGTAAATAATCTAGGTAAACAATTGAAATAAAATAATTCGGTAAATGTAATGGGACAAATACTTGTAGACAAATGGGTCATAATTTAGAATATAAAGTTATATTAAATTAACTAACAGATATTTTATTATTTGTGCATTTACCAATAAATATATTTTAGGAAAACATTCTTGCTACAAAGAAGTGTGTGTGTTTTTTAAAGTGAACGAGTTTTGTCTAATTAAAAGCTTATTTAAGGGTTATATATAATACAAGGTTAAAGGAACCAGGAATAAAAAAAGATGTAAAGAAAGTTATAAAAATAAAGAAGTATTTTGTGTGGTAAAAAAGCTTAAAGCAAAATAATTTTATATAAGGAAGAATCTTATGTGGTAAATTTAGTCCTAAAATAACGTAACTGGTTGTTCAAAAAGGAGAGATATTCAGGACAAGCTAGAAAGTCTGAGCATATCATAAACAGTTGCTGTAAGTAACAATCAGAATTTATATATTAAAAAAACAAAAACTTTAATATAATTAAGTTGTCATATAATTGTTAAGTTTTGGTTTGCTTAGGAAAATAAAACTGAGATAATTTTTTAAAAAATTACAATTATTACATCCATGTATTTTCCTGTATGTGCTTTTAAATCCTTGAAACATTGAGTTAGAGGACTTTCATCCTGAGTCTAAAAAAACCACAAGTCCTACTGAATCTTAGACACTGACAGCAATTAAAGACTAATCTTCAGGCCCCATAGAAGATGTCAATCAAAATAAACTGCATTCCTGAGACACAGGGCAAAAAACATAAAGCTATTCAATTCCTCAAGGCCAAGAGACTAGCATGGAAGAGGTGGGCATGTAAGATTGTAAGGGCAGATTTTCAAAGATAAAATAAGTTCAATTTCTCTATAAATTAATCATTAGTGTCAAAGGCACACTGATGCAAAACTAGTATATGGACCCCTATGACAGATTAACAATGTTTTCTTGAAGCATTAACCAACTCCTTAATAAAACTTACAAAAGTTATAAAAAACTTATGAAAGTTCTATTTTACAGTCAAGATTAAATTTTGTTGATTGTTTACACAATTTTGAAAAACAAATGTAATTGGCTTCACGCTGTTTTTATTAGAGCTTCTTGTTCAGAAAA
Organism: Colobus angolensis palliatus; assembly: GCF_000951035.1. NCBI lineage: Eukaryota > Metazoa > Chordata > Mammalia > Primates > Cercopithecidae > Colobus > Colobus angolensis. The sequence goes on along the minus strand of NW_012118966.1, from coordinate 1,945,350 downwards.
TTAAGTCACCTCTCTCAAAGAATGAAAGTTTTTGCTTTGTTTTTTGTTTGTTTGTTTGTTTTGTTTTGTTTTTTTTAGAAATCCCTGAATTATCACTTTGGTTAAATAAATGACTTTACAATGACCTGTAATTCTATTTTGTAATATGAAGTGTTTTAAACCTTTTATATTTGGCAAATGTTCCAAAATCAAATTAAAAATTATGTTTTTTCTCATCTAATTAATCCCTTAAGACTTTAGCTTCCCTAAAGTTCAAAAATGACATAATTTGGCTTAGTTGATATAAAAATTATACAGGATGCATTTGTGAAATATGAAATGGTGTTTGGTTTTCTTTGGGCTGTATTTGTATAAATATGTCATTGGTATGTGTTCCAAACTATGAAAAACTCACATAATTTTGATGTAACTTAGTGTACATTATCGGTAATAATTATAATTGTTATGTTAAAATTATTGTGTGCCACAGAATCAACAAATTTTCTTGCCAAGTGTGTCTGTTTTTAACTATGACTGCCTTAAAACTTTTATTTTCATCCATGTACCATTGTCTTGTTTTGATCCTCTTTAGAAAGTGGTTTTAAAATCAGCTATGATACTCTAACAGGTGCTCTTAAATGCTGGTTTCTAATAACTGGAGGCTGTGACATCAGAATAGAGGAAATACTTTCAGGACTCATGGAGAACTAAAATGTACATGAGTGTCAAGCAGAACAGGAATTAACTGCATGGATGGAACCAATATTTTTGACTTTTGGCTTAAAATGTTTGTTGATCCTTTGTTTTGTTTTTCAGTCTTAAAACTTTTCTTTTGAGCTATTGACAGCTTTTAATAATTTAGTATACTCCTATGAACAGAATGTGGGGCATATTTGTTTCTACCTGATTTCTCCAGAATTTGGAATATTTGTGAGTATTCTTAACTTACGGCAATAAGTTATTTGCATAAGTGCAATAAGAATTTGTAACAGGCCACAACTGGAGAAATAGGTTATTTTACCAAGGCTTTGACAGGAATAGTGTGCTTTCATTTAAGGAATTGAACTTGCCTGATGGAGCCAATAAAGCCCTTTAGAAAAACTGGCCTCATATTTTGTGTACATAGTCCCTGTATAGGGTTTCTGACCTGTGGTAACTGAAGAATGTCACTTTCTGAAAGGTTTAGAAGCCCCAGGTTTATCCTGGAACCTCAAGAGGAGAGGAAATTCACCCAACTCATGGGTATTTGATGGCACAAATCCATAGCTGGGCTTGACTTTCAAAAGTCTTATTTGAGGATCCTCCTATGAAACAAATTCCATCAAAGCTAATTTAAAAGCCTATGAAAAAAATAATTATTATTGCTGCACTGTATACAAATAATTAGGCCAATTATAATAAGCAAACCAGCCCTACCATGATTTATCTTTAGTAAAATGGGAATCTAGAGAGAGAGAGAAAATTATGTGTTAAGATGATTTACACCTGTTTTTAGATTCTAGTCTTCCCTAATGTTGGGTTTTTCCCCCTAATTTTTATTGTTTTCTACAGTTTGGACCAAATTCTAATTTTTCTTGGCTACAAGTCTTCAAAATAGTGTTTTCACTTTTTTCTTCTTCTTCTTTTTTTTTTTTTTTCCTATTTTTTGTAATTTAGAATCACTGAATGCTCAGCTTTGTTTTCTTAAAACCCTGGGAACTAAAGCCAGGCAACTTAAACTTAAAAAAAATCAAAATAGTAAACTATTTGCATATATAAGTCACTTTCATACCTGCCTACTAATATGTGGGCTTCAGAGTAATGTGATTTATATTGTTTGTTGTTGTTTTTTCTTCCTTCCTTTCCACTATTTTCTCTTTACAGGACATGGGACTTTACAATATGCTAAAAATGAGCTTTCAGGACCTACCCATCTAGAAATAAACCGTCCTAGTCATGAGAGATCAGATGAAACCTGAGACCAGAGATTCATTTTCTTGTAAAATGCTTCCTCCAAAGTATTTTAAAAAGAAAAGGTGGGAAATGTGGAAGGAAAAACCTTTGCCCGCCTTCAAGCTGGGAATCACTCAGGACAAATCTACCCCCCATTCTATTCAAAGTCATCCCTCTGCTTACAGAGATAGATGCATATCCTGATTGCCTCTTTTGGAAAGACTTATCAGAAACTCAAAAAAATGCAACCACCTGTCCCTCACCTACCTGTGACCTGGAAGTCCCTAGTGGGGGACCTTGCTTTGAGTTGTCTCCACCTTTCTGAATTGAATTAATGTACTTCTTACATATATTGATTGGTGTTTCATGTCTCCCTAAAATGTATAAAGTCAACCTGTATCCCTACCACCTTGGGCGCATGTCGTCAGGACTTTCTGAGGCTATGTCACAGGCGTGTCCTCAACCTTGGCAAAATAAACTTTCTAAGTTAACTGAGACCGGTCTCAAATGTTCTGGGTTCACAAGTGTTTCAAGACTGTCTCTCTTACCCTCTTTAATGTCTCTTTTAGCAGTATGAAGTTAAAACCTGGTATTGTAATTACTCACCTGATGTTTGGTTCTTCTAAAGGTGCTTTTTTTGTGTGCAGATAGTCGATAAAATTTAGTATTCCTGAGGAGAGAACAATCAGTGGAATATTTTATTTCACCATCTTGTTTCACCCTCTTTGTTTTTTTTTTTTTAAACTATATTTTTACGTTTATTTTCTTGGTAGTGCCCTGAAGATTACAGTGTATGTTTTGGTCTAAAACAATCTACCTCAGATTAAGACTAAATTAATTCCACTCGTGTATTAAAACTTTGCTCAGATAGAGGTTCTTTTCTCTTTCCTCCTTTGTGGTATGATCATCACATTACACAAGTTAAATGTTTATATTTTATAAGTCTATCAACACTATTTTATAATTATTGTTTTATGCAGTTGTCTTTTAAAATAAATTAAGAAAAAAGTTAATATTTCTCTATTTACATATCTCTATTCATGCTCTTTATTTTTATGTGTGGTGCTGAGTTACCATCTAATATCCTTCCTTTTTAGCCTAAAAGGCTGTGTTTGGTATTTTCTGTCAGAAAGTTGGGCAAGCAACAGATTATCTCAGTCTTTGCTATATGGAAATGTCTTGATTTCTTCTTCTTCTTTTTTTTTT
>NW_012118966.1:1937235-1942183 GCF_000951035.1 Colobus angolensis palliatus | reverse complement strand
ACACACACACACACACACAAATATATATTTTATGTGTATATTGATATGTTCTATATATATGTATATATGGGCAATAATGCAAATATAGCTCTTGTGGGATATATGTATATGTATATATACACACACACATATATATACACATATATGTGTGTGACATGCACATATTATATATACCACATAGATTTGAATTTCAACGGAAAACAATTTATCCTGGTAGAATTTTTAAAAAACAATTTGCAAAAGAGAAAACAAGGAACAGGGTTCACAATTGTTAAGTGACTTGCCTGAGGCTGCCCCACTACTGTCTTAATCCTGTGGCCATCTTTGTATTAGAGCTAAAACAAGAATGCAGAGAATGTCATCTTTGATCTCAGCAAAGAACTTGCACATTGGGTACTCAAACCTTTCATCACTCTGTACATTTACAGTCATGTGAACAATTGTGAAAGTACTTCAAGTATTGATTTTGGAGTTACATATAGATTTTAGCAAGTAGGGAAATTCAAAAGTATGAAATCTCTGTATAATGGAAATTGTCTGTATATTGTAGCAATTCTTGAATCAAACTCCCTTTTATTAGTGCTGCTTTGTTGTTGCTGCTGTTACTGCTGTTGTTTGTTTATTTACTGACTTTCCAAGACTAATTCTGTAGAGTAAATATTCCCTACCATGTGTAGCCTATGAAATCTTTGCTTTTTATTTATTTTTCTATCAATTTATTTACTTCATTGCTTGTATTTTAAAAACTGTATTTATTGAATTCACTCCACGTCAGCATAGCCTAGTGATCAGTCAGTGATTGGGCAAAAGATTTCCTTGAGCCACTAAATCTTCCACAGTGTTCTAAGGGATCTGTGTACGTGAGGGCACACCTTCAAAGTTTAATCGGTTTACACGTCTGCATTAGCTTTCACTTGCTGTTTGCACAGTTCACCAAAGTTACCCAATATGAATAAATAAATAGTGTTCCATTCAGTCTTTCCTGAGCACGTACACAGGCATAAAAGTACTAGGACTCCTAGATCCCTAGTAATGGATTGAGGCTTTTCAAAACCCTTTAGGGTTGTGTCATTGCTTAGATATTCCTTGCAAATTCTTGGCCAACTGATACTGCAAACTTAAGCAGTTGTAATATTAATTATTGCAGATAATTGTATTTGTTTTTGACAATGACCTAAAAGTGAGGCTTTTTGTTGAGCTGACCCCCAAGTCAGGATAAATAGCAACAATGCCCTGGAAATGGGACTTTTCTAGAGAACTTTAAATATAGTCTAACACAGATAACACTCTGGGGAATGGTATCATGTGTAGAGCTCCAAAATGGATCAGTTCTATCCAGTGGGTGCAAGGCAGATGGTTAGGAGAGCTACCATGCCATGGACCTGGGTTTGGGATGTAAGTATCCCCAAAATAAAATGCCACAACTCTATTTTTGTTATAAAAATCTAATCATTTTGCTAAGCATTTTCTTTTTTTTTTTTTTTTTTTTTTTTATAGCTTGGCTCTGTGTCCCCACCCAAATCTCACCTCAAACTGTAATCCTCGCATGTCATGGGACAAACCTGTTGGGAAGTGATTAGATCATGCGGGCAATTTCCCCCATGCTGTTCTTGTGATAGTGAGTTCTCATGAGATCTGATAGTTTTATAAGGGCTCTTCTCCCTTGTCTATTCCTGCTTTGCTCTCTGCTCTCTCTCTCTCTCTCTCTCTCTGCTGTCTTGTGAAAAAGGTTCTTGCTTCCCTTTTTCCTTCCGCCATGGTTGTATGTTACTGAGGCCTCCCCAGCCATATGAAACTATGAGTATATTAAACCTGTTTCCTCTATAAATTACCCAGTCCCAGGTATTTCTTAATAGAAGCGTGAAAAAAGACTAATACAGTAAATTGGTAGCACAAAAATGGGGCACTGCTATAAAGATACCCCAAAATGTGGAGGTGACTGTGGAACTGAGTAACAGGCAGGAATTGGAATAGTTTGGAGGGCTCAGAAGAAGACAGGAAAATGTGGGAAAGTTTGAAGCTTTCTAGAGAGTTGTTGAATGGATTTGCCCAAAATGCTGACAGTGATGTAAACAATGACGTTCAGCTTAAGGTGGTCTCAGATGGAGATGAGGTCCTTATTGGGAACTGGAATAAAGTGACTCATGCTACGCTTTAGCAAAGAGAATGGTGACATTTTGCCCTTGCCCTAGAAATCTGTGAAACTTTGAACTTGAGAGAGATGATTTAGGGTATCTGGCAGAAGAAATTTCTAAGCAGGAAAGCATTCAAGATGTGACCTGGTTTATTTTGAAAGCATTCAGTTTTATGCATTAACTAAGAGATGGTTCAAAATTGCAAATTATATTTAAAAGGGAAGGAGAGCATAAAAGTTTGGAAAATTTGCAGCCTAATGATGCAATAGAAAAGAAAAACCCATGTTTTGGGAAAGAATTTAAACTGGCTGCAGAAATTTGCATAAGTAATGAGGAGCCAAATGTTAATTGCCAAAACAATGGGGAAAATGTCTCCAGGGAATGTCAGATACCTTCACTGCAGCCTCTCTCATCACAGACCCAGAGGCCTAGGAGGGAAAAATGGTTTCCTGTGCCAGGGGCCTCCTCTGCTGCTCTGTGCAGCCTCAGGACTGGGCACCCTGTGTCCCAGCCATGGCAAACAGAGCCAACATACAGCTCAGGCTGTTACTTCAGAGGATGCAAAGCCTGAGCCTTGGTGGCTTCTAGATGGTGTTTGGCCTGTGGTTGCACAGAAGTCAAGAATTTAGTATGGGGAACCTCTACCTAGATTTCAGAGGATGTATGTAAATGTCGGGATGTCCAGGCAGAAGTTTGCTGCAGAGGCAGAGCCCTCACAGAGAACATCTGCTAGAGCAGTGTGAAAAAGAAATGTGAGATGGGAGACCCACAGAGAGTTCCCAGTGGGGCACTGTCTAGTGGAGCTGTGAGAAGAGGGCCACCATCTTTCAGACCTCAGAATGGTAGATCCATTGATAGCTTACAATGTGTGCCTGGAAAATCCACAGAAACTTAATGGCAGCCTGTGAAAGCAGCTGGGAGGGGGCTGTATCCCAAAAAACCACAGGGCTGAAGCTGCCTGAAACCATGGAATCCCACCTTTCACATCAGCATGTCCTGGATGTAAGACATGGAGTCAAAGGAGATCATTTTGGAGCTTTAAAATGTAGTGACTGCCCTACTGGATTTTGGACTTGCATGGGACCTGTAGTCCCTTTGTTTTGGCCAATTTCTCCCATTTGAAATGGGAGCATTTAACCAATACCTGTACCCTCATTGTATCTAGGAAGTAACTAGTTGCTTTTGATTCTACAGGCTCATAGGGAGAAGGGACTTACCTTGTCTCAGATAAAACTATGGACTTCAACTTTTGGGTTAATGCTGGAGTGAGTTAATACTTTGGAGGACTACTGGGAAGGCATGGTTGGTTTTGAAATGTTAAAAGAGGAGGGAGATTTGGGAGGGTCGAGGGTAGAATAATATGGCTTGCTTATGCGTCCCCAACCCAAATCTCATCTCAAACTATAATCCGTATGTGTTGAGGGAGAGACTTGGTGGGAGGTGATTGAATCATGGGGGTGGTTTTTCCCATGCTGTTCTCATGATAATGAGTGAATTCTCACAAGATCTGATGGTTTTATAATGGGCTTTTTCTGCTCTCTCTCTCTCTCTCTCTCCTCATGCCTTGTGAAGAAGGCCCTTGCATCCCCTTTGCATTATGCTATGATTGTGTGTTCCTGAGGCCTCCCAACCATGTAGGACTATAAGTCAATTAAACCTCTTTTGTTCATAAATTATCCAATCTCATATGGCATCCAATTGCTATTTCACAGCAATGTGAAAATGGATTAACACACTTTTGAAGATTAGTTTTGTTAGATATATAATGTTGAATGACTGTCTTTTTCTTTCAACACTTTGAATATGTTATTCCACCTTCTGCTCCTCTTGGTTTCTGTGAGAAGTCAGTTATTAATATTATCAAGGAGCACTTGAGTTATTTGATCTTACTGCTTTCAAGACACTGTCTCTGTCACTGATATTCAGCACTATGACTACGATGTGTCTGGGTTGGAGCTCTTTGAGTTTTTCCTGCTCAAAGTTTGTTTATTGAGCTTTTGGACTTGTAGATTAATGTTTCCAATCAATTTAAACAGTTTTGGGGCACCATTTCTTCAAAGATTTTTCTTTTTATCTCTTTTTCACACTCCTTTCTTTCTAGGACTGCCATTAATGCATATGCTGGAACACTTAATGGTGTCCCACAGTTTTCTGTTGCTTTAATCTTCCTCCATTCATTTTTCTTTCTGTTCCTAAGAGTGAATAATCTTAATTAATTTATATTTAAGTTTACTGATTATTTCTTCTAACTTCAAGTTCACTGATTCTTCTGCCAGGTCAAATCTGCTGCTAAACCCTTCTACATATTTTTTCATTGCAGTTCTTATATTTTCTAAGTCCAAAATATCTATTGGTTAGTGTTTCTATAATTTATCTCTCTTTGCTGACTTTTTAAAATTGAACCTGGTTTAATATGGTTTCTTTTAGTGCAGCATCTGTACTCCCTCAAAGACTACTGTTTCTGTGGACTGCTTTGTTTGTTTGTCTTTTTTTCTGTTGTGTTCTATGCTTTCCTGTTTATTTTCCTGTTCTGATTTTTGGTTGAAAGGAAGAACTTAGATAATATAGTTGATTCTCTTCATTTATGGTAGTTATGCTCTATAAAGTTACTGCAAATGCTGAATTAGAGAATATTGTATTATTGCTCCTGTGGGATATATGTATGTGTGTATTTGTGTGTGTGTGTATATATATATACATATAAACATATATACACACAAATATATATAAAATATATTATGTATATATATTTTATGTAGGTATATGTATGTGTATGTATGTGTGTGTATATATACCTACATAAAATATATATA
>NW_012118966.1:1910947-1933455 GCF_000951035.1 Colobus angolensis palliatus | reverse complement strand
CCTCGTGATCTGCCCGTCTCGGCCTCCCAAAGTGCTGGGATTACAGGCTTGAGCCACCGCGCCCGGCCCGCTAAGCATTTTCTACTTTGTTGTATGCCTTTGGTTAATTTCTAGAGTTTCAAAATGGTTAATTTTGATGAAATTTTCTTTGTTTTTAATGGAGAGGATTTAGCAAGGTCCTTACTCTGCCATTCAGGAAGTTCTACTTCAATCAATTATTTGTATCACTTTGCCTGGAGACTAACATTCATAACAGCAACCTAGATTTTTTTTAACCATCATATTATGTTTATCTCTATACCTATATCTCTATTGTCTAGCTAAACCAATAAGGTAATTAACATTAATATGTCTTTTTTTCTAGTTTTTCAACAGGTTTTTGAGCAACCACAATATGCACAATACTTTACTATTTACTGTGGAGCATATTAAAGAAAACTTCAGACATCTACCTTACCCTTAAGGACTTTACAGTCAAATTGAGTAAGATAGACATAATACAAATAATACAAAAACTTGAATTATGTAATGAGTTCCATAAAACAGTAGATGTAGGTAACACTCAAAAAGTTCCAAGAAGTTATACTTTGTCTGAAGACATCATAGAATGCTTCATGAAGTTGTGACACAATACATTCATGGATGAGAATATTAACCCATTGTAGTTTCTGAATATATTTTTTACATGTCAAATAACCCAAGACAATATATGAGGCATTGACCAGGTTAATGAGGAGACATGTTGAAGCAAGCAGGTTTTCAGCATCCCTCAAATTTTACCATATCTGTGACATCCTAAAGAAACTGGGTTATGATATCATCACTGTCATCAATCATCATTTATTTTAAAGATAATAAAATCATTTCATTTTTTGCCTTTTCAAAAGTGAGTCATTATCACTCATGTGAAAGTTATTATTAGAAATACTTTGTCATTGAAAGGCAAGGATAGTACTACACATAGTTGGAGGAAACTAAAAGCAAAAGTTTATGTATTAACAGGACCAACATTACAACTATTTTCATGATAATAAAGTGTTAACTTTTATTTCGTCTGTGAGTGAGCTGGTCATGTCCATATTTGGTGCACTAGAAGATGGTGAATGAACAAATGGGGCATCTGTGGAAGCCCAAAAAGTATGAACATCTTCCAAATAAATGTCTGGGCAAAATAAACAATCAAGAAACAGGTCTGTTCAATTCCACTGTGGGCTCTAAAAATAGGTGCACATGAAAATACAGTCAAGTGTTTTACAAAGTGCCTTGGCAATAAGAAGTGCTATTTCAGTGAAGTGTAAGTCCTAGGAATTCAAAGAGTTGGGCAAAGCAACTAATTGGCTAAGTTATAAACATGGTTTGCTAAAGGGAGGCACATTAGTAATAATGACATGCATGGTGGGAACCCCCGCATACAGCACCATAAATCTGACTAACTAATGTAAGCAAGACAAAAACAGCAGCTGAAACAAAAGACCTGAAAAACTTACTGAAAAAAGCTCACTGTGGAACTGTGAATAACTTAGAAGGAATGGTAATAGACAATGCCAGCCAGTCTTTCTACATGACTAGAGCATTACAATTTGAAAATACTCAAATAAAGATGAAATACTAGATGTTGAAATGCATTTTGTGTGTTTACTGGAAGGTGGTTGATGTTAATCCTTTTAAATCTCTGTTCAGTATTAAAGCTTAGAGAACCTTTCATATGGCAGCAAAGTGTCATTTTTCAAAGGGGGTGTAATGGAAGGATAATCCTAATATTTGTCGCTTGATTTTTAGTCCTCATTCAGCTTATGTGAAATTGAGACTCATTTTGCAGGCTGATTATGAAACATTATAAGTCTCAACATTTAACCAAAGCATACTCAAGAGTGAGTTCTAAATTATCCATCATCTAAAGTGAGGGAGTTAAGATGATAAAGGCAGGCTCAGCTCCAATAATGATGTTGCCATTTTCCATAAATGTGCTACTTTCTGAATGTCTTAAGCTATCAAGAATTTTTTACAATAACATATTTATTAAGCATAATAAATCTGGATACCACAACAAAGACTACCACTTGAGACTTTGGCCTCTGCGTTTCTCTCCAGGGGACAATTTATATAGTATAAAATAGCACAGAATCCTCTTGTTTACTTAATGTGACTCAGCGGCACTTGAATTTCAAGCCAGATCTATTGACGCTAATCTGTAATTCTCCTAAGTGTGCCAGATGTGGTGCCTAATTTTCTGCGTTGATTTGGTTAGCCTGTGGTACTCAGTTTTTGGTTAAACACCAGCCTAGTTGTAGTGGTGAAGGTATTTCTTAGATGTGATTAACATTTAAATAGGTAAACTTTGAGAAAAGCAGATTACCCTCCATAAGAGAATCCTCATATAATCAGTTGAAGGCCAAAGAGAAAAGACTAGAGTCACCCAAGGAAGAGGAAGCTCCACCTCTAGATTATCTTCAGACTTGAGACTGTAACAACAATACTTCCCTGGATCTCCAGCCTCCAGTGGGCCCTGCATACTTTGAAGTTGTTGCCCACCTCCACCTCTCTCTCTGTCTTGTTTCTCTCTCCCTCTCTCTCTCTCTCTCTCTATATATATATATATATACACACACATACACACACACACACACACACACACACGTATGTAGCAGAACCATGCTATTGGTTGTACTTCTCTGGAGAACTCTAATATATCAGAGGAAAGAAACTCTCCAACTTCTTCCATACTTGGCCGTCAGTGTGTCTGTACCACTTGTGTAATCACCATGAGAAGTGCTGATACAAGTATAGGTATAGGTATACATGGCAAATTGAATTCCTATAGCTATTGACTAGAAGTGATAGGCTTTCATTTAATATTGTGGTTGATAATACCCCTTGGAATGCTTCTGTTTTTCAGTTGCCTAGTAGAAGTGAAGTAAATTTTTTATAAGCACCAGAAATTGACTTGAAACATAAATCTGTTGACTTTCAGCAATAAGAAACGATGATTCTCTTCCAAAAACAATGCAAAATGGATTGATGTGGCTTTCTAGTAGTGGTGATATCTCGAAATACTTTCCATAATGGTTCCATAATGACTTGATACCCCTTGTGACCAAAAGTAGACAATAAAATATATAGAAATTAAATTCATTTTGATTCAAAAATATTTATTGAGCACCCACTATGTTCAGTGCTGGAGAGAAAAAGATAAGGAATAGCTCTGACTTCAATAGGTCACTTATCCTGTGAAGAAGATATATAAACACATACATACACACACACACACACACACACACATATGAAAATGTGTAATTAAGGCAGTGGGTAATAGGCAATTTTACTCCACTCTCCTACCTCAAAACCTATTAAAATAATAAATAATGACAAATAAAAATATCTTCACTAATACCAAGACATTGCTATAATTCCCGACCTCATATTATGAAGCACACCTAGACTGAAAAAAAGAACATGCAGAAATAAGTCTCCCCAAATTATATTCCACATAAACAACATTTTTAAAATTAAAATGCTCCATTAGATCAGTTTTGACACCCCAGAATCACGAAACAGGGAGCACTGAAAGGAAAAACTATGGTGGTGCACATGCCACATCTATTGTCCATGATGAAGCTTCTCTGCCAAAGGACATAGCCCAGTGGGAAGAAGGATTGAAGAAGTTTTAAAAGACTATTAGATCCAGGTTGCTACACTTAATAATCTAAGAGAGCATTTGCTCCTAGGGAGAAGGAAATAACTTACTTGATGATAGTAGGGTTTGAAATAAATCCCCAAACTTTTCAATGTAAAGTTCCACCACCATTCAAAGTTCAGGAATGTTCAGAAAGATATTATCATGGGACCTATGTCTGAAAAGCAATAGAGGAAAAAAACAAACTGAAAGCAAGCAAGAACAGAGGGAAGGGACATGAGCAAAAGGCAACTAGAGAACACAAGAATAGTTAAATCATACAGTTCTATAGTACTGAATTGTAAAGAACAGTTTTTATCTTAAAAGGAAGAAATGAAAAAAAATTCAAAAGAGTCATGTAAGTGTACAAAAAGTGATCATGAGACCATGTAAAAAAATGAAAATGATTCTTATAAAACTTAAGAAATTAGAGGGAGGCAAAAATATCATTATGATGAAAAACATTCTAGAAACAACCGAAAAAATGGAATAAGTGCAACAGAAAAAGTCAGAAATATGGCGAATAGGTTAGAGAAAATATCACCAAATATAATGAAAAACATATATATGAGGAATATCAGAGAAGATAACTTAGGAGATATAACACATGCAAGAGGGCTATTTTTGAAGAAGAGAAAAGGAGTTGTTTGGAAGCTGTTAGGGCTATTCACATATATTCTGATTTTCCAGGAATATGGCACAATTGCTATCCTCATTTCCTTTGACAGGGATGGGCATGTGACTGGCTCGGGGCATTGAAATGTGAAGTGTAAATGCTTTAGAACTTAGTGTTTAATTTACTACACTCCTATTTGTCGTGTTTGGTCAACTGTAGGGGACGTGTTTCAAGAAGGAGTTTCCATTAGCTTGGGACCCTGAGCAACTATAATCAGCTGAGCCCCTGGTGACCCATGTTGCACTTATATGAGCAAGAAACAAATCTTTGTTGTGTCATGGCACTAAGATTTTAGTACTGCAGCATAACTTAGACTGATACAAAAATGGCCTGGAAAAATATCCCAAGGTACACTGGCTGTTCCAAAAGAATTAGTGCACTTTTAAGCTTTATTTTATTTTATTTTATTTCTATTATATTTTAAGTTCTAGGGTACATGTGCACAATGTGCACGTTGGTTACATATGTATACATGTGCCATGTTGGTGTGCTGCACCCATTAACTCATCATTTACATTAGGTATTTATCCTAATGCTATCCCTCCTCTCTCCCCCCAACCCACGACAAGCCCCAGTGTTTGATGTTCTCCACCCTGTGTCCAAGCGCTCTCATTGCTCAATTCCCACTATGAGTGAGAACATGTGGTATTTGATTTTCCGTCCTTGAGACAGTTTGCTCAGAATGGTGGTTTCAGCTTCATCCATGTCCCTACAAAGGACATGAACTCATCCTTTTTATGGCTGCATAGTATTCCATGGTGTATATGTGCCACATTTTCTTAATCCAGTCTATCATTGATGGACATTTGGGTTGGTTCCAAGTCTTTGCTATTGTGAATAGTGCCATAATAAGCATACATGTGCACGTGTCTTTATAGCAGCATGATTTATAATCCTTTGGGTATATACCCAGTAATGGGAAGACTGGGTCAAACGGTATTTCTAATTCTAGATCCTTGAGGAATCACCACACTGGCTTCCACAATGGTCGAACTAGTTTACAGTCCCACCAAAAGTGTAAAAGTGTTCCTATTTCTCCACATCCTCTCCAGCATCTGTTGTTTCCTGACTTCTTAATGATCGCCATTCTAACTAGTGTGAGGTGATATCTCATTGTGGCTTTGATTTGCATTTCTCCGATGGCCAGTGAAGATGAGCATTTTTTCATGTGTCTGTTGGCTGCATAAATGCCTTCTTTTGAGAAGTGTCTGTTCAAATCCTTTGCCCACTTTTTTATGGGGTTGTTTGATTTTTTCTTGTAAATTTAAGTTCTTCATAGATTCTAGATATTAGCCCTTTGTCAGATGGGTAGATTGTAAAAATTTTCTCCCATTCAGTAGGTTGCCTGTTCACCCTGATTGTAGTTTCTTTAGTTGTGCAGAAGCTTTTTAGTTTTATTGTATCCCATTTGTCTATTTTGGCTTCTGTTGCCATTGCTTTTGGTGTTTTAGTCATGAAGTCCTCGCCCATGCCTATGGCCTGAATGGTATTGCCTAGGTTTTCTTCTAGGGTTTTTTATGGTTCTGAGTCTAACATTTAAGTCTTTAATCCAACTTGAATTAATTTTGTATAAGGTATAAGGAAGGGATCCAGTTTCAGTTTTCTACATAAGGCTAGACAGTTTTCCCAGCACCATTTATTAAATAGGGAATCCTTTCCCCATTTCTTGTTTTTGTCAGGTTTGTCAAAGATCAGATGTTTATAGATGTGTGGTATTATTTCTGAGGGCTCTGTTCTGTTCCATTGGTCTGTATCTCTGTTTTGGTACCAGTACCATGCTATTTTGGTTACTGTAGCCTTGTAGTATAGTTTGAAGTCAGGTAGTGTGATGCCTCCAGCTTTGTTCTTTTTGCTTAGGACTGCCTTGGCTATTTGGGCTCTTTTTTGGTTCCATATGAACTTTAAAGTAGTTTTTCCTAGTTCTGTAAAGAAAATCAATGGTAGCTTGATGGGGATGGCATTGAATCTATAAACTACTTTGGGCAGTATGGCCATTTTCACGATATTGATTCTTCCTATCCATGAGCATGGAATGTTCTTCCATTTATTTGTTTGCGTCCTCTTTTATTTCATTGAGTAGTGATTTGTAGTTCTTGTTGAAGAGATCCTTCACATCCCTTATAAGCTGGATCCCTAGCAATAGTGAATGGGAGTTCACTCATGATTTGGCTCTGTTTGTCTGTTATTGGTGTATAGGAATGCTTGTGATTTTTGCACATTGATTTTGTATCCTGAGACTTTGCTGAAGTTGCTTATCAGCGTAAAGAGATTTTGGGCTGAGACAACGGGGTTTTCTAAATATACAATCATGTCATCTGCAAACAGAGACAATTTGACTTCCTCTTTTCCTTATGCTTTAATAAGTTCAGAAATATGTTACCAATTTAGCAAGGTGTGTTGGCTCACACCTGTAATCCCAGCACTTTGGCAGGCCAAGGAGGGGAATCACTTGAGTTTGAAATCAGCCTATGCAATATAGTGAGAACTTGTCTCCACCAAAAAAAAAAAAAAAAAAAAAATTAAAAATTCACTAAGCATGCTGGCATGGAACCTGTAGTCCCAGCTACTGGGGAGGCTGAGGTAGGAGGATCATTTGAGTCAAGGAGGCAGAGAGATTGCAGTGAGCCAAGACGATACCATTGCACTCCCACCTGGGTGACAGAAAGAGACTATGCCTCAAAACAAATAAATAAATGTTACCAATTTGAAAAAGTTTGAAAATTTCATCATCTATATTTTATACCTGTTAATTTTTTAAATGCATTTTAATTTTATTTTTGCTTTCCATCTTAAATCAGCTGTACTAAGAAACTTAAAAATGTATTGTTTGAAATTCACAATACTAAATAAGTATAAACACATAGAAATAGCTTTCAAATTATGAAGTTGGTGAGTTATTTGCTTTACTCACTATTTTGTGAGCTACTTGATGAAATAGACTGTCTTTTATTCATTCCTTCTTTTTCTTTTTAAAGCAAAAACAGTGCCTGGCATCATTTAGATGTTAAATAAACTTTACTTGGACAGAACTGAATTGTTAATGCCTTTCAATGTTGCTATGTAGATCATGCAGGTTGGTTCTTTTGACTAAAGATTACAATGGAAACCATTTGGCCTCTATGTATAGATGCACAATTACCGTTGTTTCTGGAGATTATTTGCTTTTGATAGTATGACCTAAAAATATCAACATAGAGTCATGCATGTGATCCCTGCAACTCAGAAGGCAGAGGTGGGAGGATCACTTGAGGCCAGGAGTTGGAGGCCAGCCTGGTCAACAGAGTGAGACCCCATCTCTCTTGAAAAAAAAAAAAAAAGGAAGAGAAAAAAATAAAAAGAATAAAGCATCTTAGATGCATAGGCTACTGATTGTTATAGTATATTAAGTTTGAGATTGAACAATTGTAAAAGAGGTGACTGATAGCAGTCATTATATAATTATGTCAAAGTAAATGTTTTTTGAAACTAGGTTACAAATGACACAACATTTTACAATTAAAATGAAGTTCAAATTGAGATATCTGTAAATGTAATTGACAGCATTTTGTTCTTTCTCTGTTTGAAAGCACAGTGATCAATAATATTTTGGGAACTAAATTACAGACATGAAACTGAGTGGATAAATCCTTAGTTTAAATCTCCCTTTTAAATATAATTATTCTTCTTCTTTATTACACATTCAACTCTTTCCAAATAATGTATGTGGTCCTTTAAAAAAACCTCAAAAGATCTTTCACCTTCATCATTAATACAGAAGAGATGTTGGTAGAGGAGCCCTTTTTTGGTAAATCAAGTACATGCGAATTTAATCCTCTTTGGCTTACACTTTAGCTCCTGTCTTTGATTAAATATGTTATCACACTGTTGTGGTTCTCCCCTACTTCTCTTATCACTATTACTTGTTTCCTTTGCTAACCCCCCTCTTGCTCTTTGATTGTAGGTAATTTACTGCATTCAATCCTTATCTCTAGTCTTAATAATCTCCTTGATGATCTCTTCAACTTCTGGGACCTAAAATATTGTCTGCACATTGAAGACTTCCATTTTAACATCATCAGCCCTAATCAATTTCCTGAGCTCTGTATCTTTATTTCCTGGCAGACATGCCAACTGGAATTCTTTGCAACCTATAAGAACTCACCAATCTAAAAACTGATCTTACTATTTCACCTGGGAATATCTTATCAGGATTTTATACCAATGGTTCTCAACTTGAGTTTTGAAGACAGAAGTTGAGGTTGTTAGGGAAGGGAGGTTGAATCAAAGTCATGTATGGATGTTTTCAAACCAACCTCTTTCCACATAATCTGTGCCAGAATTCCCTGATGCATGGAACTAATCAAATAACCATAAAATGAAAAAAGCTTATGGGTGATTTTGCCCAACCTTCATCCTTCACTACTTTCAACTGAAAATGGCTATGTTAGGCTCATAGATATCCAAACTCTTTCTTTCTTGTCCATTCCTTATAAATGCCACCACGGTATGTGATCAATGGTCTGAGATCGAGCTGAGGGATTTCTTATTATCATGAGAAAGAGAAAAGAGAGAGAGAAGGGGCTGGCAAATTCTGTGGAATAGTTTAAATTCTGAAACATCTTTAACATCAGATTCATGTTCTTTACTCCCATTCTCTCTACAACTGCTTTAT
The DNA here is from genome assembly GCF_000951035.1 of Colobus angolensis palliatus. Classification (NCBI taxonomy): domain Eukaryota; kingdom Metazoa; phylum Chordata; class Mammalia; order Primates; family Cercopithecidae; genus Colobus; species Colobus angolensis. The sequence continues at coordinate 1,924,455 of NW_012118966.1, read as the reverse complement.
TTCAGGATCACCAGAATACCTTGACTTCTGCAATGACCTAAGTGACTTCTCTGCTATTAGTCTTTATTCCAATCTCATCCATCCTATGCACTGCTACCAAGAAGTGTAAAGTATAAATATGTTTTGTGTGTGTATGTAATTGAAGTATAATTTAAATGTAATGCAATTAATCTATATTTAGTGTACAATTTGATGAATTTTGAAACTGTATACAGTCATGTAACACCAGGACCATCATGGTATAGAAAGTTTCCATCACTTGAAAAGGTTTCCTCATGCCCCTTTGCAATTTGCAATTTGTCCCATCTCCTAATCTCTAGCCTCTGGACACTGCAAATTTGATGTACATATTATATGTATATGTAATACGCAAGCATACAGATATATATATCTGTAGACATGGAATGATGAGACCAACTTGGTTGGGGAGACCTTAACCTAGTGGCACTAGAGGAATTAAAGACACACACACAGAAATATAGAGGTGTGAAGTGGGAAATCAGGGTTCTCACAGCCTTCAGAGTTGAGAGCCCCAAACAGAGATTTACCTACATATTTATTAACAGCAAACTAGTCATTAGCATTGTTTCTATAGATATTAAATTAACTAAAAGTGTCCCTTATGGGAAACAAAGGTATGGGCCGAATTAAAGGATTAGGTTGGGCTAGTTAACTGCAGCTGGAACACGCCCTTAAGGCACAGATTGTTCATGCTATTGTTTGTGGCTTAAGAATGCCTTTAAGTGGTTTTCCACCCTGGGCTGGCCAGGTGTTCCTTGCCCCCATTCCCATAAATCTACAACCTTCCAACATGGGCATTAAGGCCATTATGAACATGTTACAGTGCTGCAGAGATTTTGTTTATGGCCAGTCTTGGGGCCAGTTTAAGGCCAGATTTTGGGGTCTTGCTCCCAACATGTCCCCCTTCTCTGATTTGCAAAGAGATAAAAGCAAGGGCAACTTTGTCACGGTGAGCTACTTCTCACAGGAGTCAAGAACTGCATCTGCAGACTATACAAAGACAAACAACACAGATTAAAAGCACAGTATTATTTGGAATTCAAATAAATGGAAATATACATCATGCAGTATTTACATCTGGCTTCTTTCATCAAGTATAATGCTTCTGAGTTCCATCAACACTGTTGCATACATCAGTAGATGTTCCTATTTGTTACTGAGTAGTTATTCCAAAGTATGGCCATATCACAATTTGCTTATCCATTCACTAGTTATTGGGCATTTGAATTGTTTCCAATTTTCAGATAATACAAATATAAATATTTATGAGAACGTATGCTTTCATTTCTCTCAGGTAAATATGTAAAAAATAAGAATACTGTATTCCAAAGTGGCTGTGCCATTTTGCATTCCCACCACCAATGTATGGGTATTCCAGTTGTTCCATATCCTTACCAACATTTGGTGTTGTTACTCTTTTTAATTTTAGACTATTGATATTGAACAATTTTGTTTGGTGCTTATTTGCCTTCATATGCCTTTGTCTGAGAAATATCTGTTAAAATCTTTATGTATTTTTTTCATACTTTTGTCTTTTAGGTGTTGAGTTGTAATAGTTATTTATTATCTAGACACAAATATTTTCCAGGCATATATTTTGCATATACTTTCTACTAGTCTTTGGCTTACCTTTCCATTTTCTTTAACATAGTTTTTTGAAAAGCAAAAGTTGTAATTTTAATAAAGTTCAATTTAACATTTTTTTCTTCCATGATTTATATATTTTGTAGCACATCTAAAAAATTTTTGCATAACTTAAGGTCACAAAGATTTTGTCCTTGTTTTATTCTAGAATTCTAAGTTTTAATTTGTACGTTTAGGCCTAAAGTCATCCTGAGTTATTTGTGTATCTGATATGAGATAAGGATCAAGGTTTTTTTTCTTTGTATGGAAATATTCAATTTTTTCAGCACTATTTGTTGAAAAAAAATGTCCTTTGCCCATTACTTCCTTTGTTGAGATTTTTGATTTCTCTTTCATTTCATTGATTTATATATTGATCCTAATGCCAGTATCATGCTGTTTTAATTACTAAAGTTTTATAGTAACCTTGGAATTATGTCATACAGGTTTTCCAATTGTATTATTTTCCAGAATCATTTTAGCTATTCTACGTTTTTAGAATTTTCATATAAATTTCAGAATAACCTTGTAAAATTCTGCAAGAAAAAATTCTGCAGATAGATTTTTAAAATTGAAATAGCATTGATTCTATAGACCATTTTAGAAAAATATTAGAATATTAACTATACTAAACCTCCAAAAAAACATAGTATTTCTCAGTTATTTTTGTCCTTTTAAACTGATGTCAGCTGTGTTTTCTAGTTTTTAATGTATAGAATTTGAATACATTTTGTTATATGTGTCCCTAAGTATTTCATATTTTTATACTATTTTAAGCAGTATTGTTTTCTAAACATCATTTTCAGTTATGACTTGCTAATAGATAGAAAAACAATTGATTTTGAATATTGATTTTGAATCTAGAAAGTAAATTGTTAAATTTACTTAAAAATTTTTTGCCCTTTTATAGACTCCTTAGGATATTTTACATAATCAAACACATCTTCAGCAAATAAAAATTTTATCCCTCCATTAAAATGTGTATGCATTTTGTTTTTCTTATTACCCTGGGTAGGTCTTTCAGTAAAATGTAGGAAAGAAGTGGAGTAAAGAGGGCATATTTACTATCTTTACTAATCTAGGGGAAAATATTCTCTTTTCACATTAGGTATGATGCTAGTTATAGGTTTCTCAAAAAACCCTTTGTCATGTGGAATAATTTCTTACCTACTCTCTATTTAGCAAGCGATTTTTTTTAAATCATGAATGAATATTGAATTTTGTCAAATGCTTTTTCTGCATCTATACAGATGATTAATAAGTGAATTACATTAACTAGTTTTCCAATGTTGAAACAACATTGTATTGCTTGGGTAAATAACACTTGGTTATATATATTTTCCCTTTAATATATTACTAGATTATGTAATATTGCTAAACTTTAAGTGTTATAGGTCTAGGCTGGGTACAATGGCTCATGCATATAATCCCAGCATTTTGGGAGGCTGATGTGGGCAGATCACATGAGGTCAGGAGTTTGAGACCAGCCTGGCCAACATTTTGAAACCCTGGCTCTACTAATAATACAAACATTAGCCAGGTGTGGTGGTGTCTTCCTGTAGTGCCAGCTACTGGGGAGGCTGAGACAGGAGAATTGCTTAAACCTGGGAGACAGAGGTTGCAGTGAGCCAAGATGGAGCCACCACACTCCTACACTCCAGTCTGGGCAACTCCATCTCAAAAAAAAAGAGTTATCAGTCTATTTAGTTGATACGTTTCTTTTTGGATGAACTCTGATAGCTATGTCTTTCAGGAATTTGCCCTAAGTTATCATATATGTAATCATAAAGTTCAAAGCATTCACTTATTATCTTTTAATATCTTTAGGATGTGTAATCATTTCTAATAATGGCAGTTTGTGTTTTCTCTCTTTTTTCTTACCAGCCTACTGTTGACCCACTTATCAATCTGTTCTAAAAATTACCTTTCAGTTTTATTAATTTTCTCTATAGTTTTTGTTGTTGTTTTTCTTTCTTTAATTTTAAATTCATAAAGTTTTTTAATCAGTGTTTTTCTGCTCTTAGCTCTATAATTTCCTTCCTTCTGAATATGTTGGATTTCAATTGCTTTTTTTAATAATTTGACCTAGTTTCTAAAAGTAAAAATTTAATTAATTAATTTTCAACTTTCTTCTTTTTTTTAAAAAATATAACCTTCAAGGCCATTGATTTTCTTATAAGTTGGTCTTTTGTAACTTCCCCAAAATTGTGATATGTTGTATATTTATTATCATTTAAGTTTGTGTGTTCCAATTTCTCTTATGTGTGTTAGCTTTCTAAATACTATTGAAATTTTTGATAGTTCCAGTTATTAACTTTTAGTAGCAATTGCAGTTTTTTATGCTTTTAATACTATTAAATACATTTAGTCTTAAGTCATAGCCCATAATTTGAACTATCTTGGTGAAGGTTACATGTCTACTTGAAAAAAATAATATAGGCTGTTGTCATTGGGTGATGTGTTCTACAAGTCTCAATCAGGTCAGGTTGGTTTGATAGTGCTGTTCAAGTTTTTAATGTACATACTGATTTTCTGTTTCCTCTTTCTAACAGTTGCTAAGAGAGCAATGTTGTAATCTCCAACTATAATGATAAATTTTTCCATTTATCCTTTGATCAATCAGTTTTGCTTCAAGTACTTTTCAACCATATTATTAGCTGTATATACTCTTGGGATTGATATATTCCCTTGATGAATCCATCTAATTATAATTATAATGTGTCCCTCTTTTATCTTGGTAATATTCTTTGTCCTGAAATATTTGCCTTCATATTAATATAACTACTCCAGCAGAGATTCGATTAGAGTTTCATGACATGATTTTTTTCTTATTCTTTCTTATTTAACTTCTCTGTGTCTTTATATTTAAAGCAGGTCTCTTATTGACAGCATATCACTAGGTCTTGCTTTTTTATCCAATCTGGCAAAAATACACATGTATCTGATAATACACACATTATCAACCCATGATTCATTGTTTTATATTTGTTTAATAAGTCAGTCAATTATCTTTTAAAGACTTTAAATAGTATGAAAACAATATGTTGACTTGTATAGTTACCACTTCTGGTGCTCTTTATTCCTTTGTGTATGTCAGTTTTTCCAACTCATATCATTTTTATTCTGTCTATAGGCATTCCTTTAACATTTCTGGTAGTGTGGGTCTTTGGTGATAAATCTATTCAGATTTTGTATATCATCTTCATTTCAAAAAGATATTTTCAATACATATGAATTCTAGGTGGACAAATTTGTGTTTTTTTTCCTTTTACTACTTTAGAAATATTGCTCCACTATCCTCTTGTTTGCATTATTTCCCACAATACTTATTTTGACAATATTTGTGACAATCTTATTTTTATTCCTTTGTAGGTAACATGTCATTTTTTTCTGGCTGCTTTTAGTATTTTATTTTTATCACTGGCTTTGAGATATATGACTGTTAGGAAACTTGTTTTGTTTTTCTTTATATTTCTTATGCTTTAGCTTGTTGAGCCTCTTTGAAGTATCAGTTTAGAGTTTCCATTAAATTTCAAAAACCTAGGTCATTATTTTTAAGTATATTTTTTTCTGTCCTTCCTTCTCTTAAACATCCTAAACACATGTAGATTAGTTCATTAGAAGTTGTCTCACAACTCATTGGTGCCTTGTTTATTGTGTGTGTGTGTGTGTGTGTGTGTGTGTGTGTGTGTGAGAGAGAGAGAGAGAGATACTAATACATATTGATTTTTAACTCTTACAATGACCCTGGGTGATAAAAAAAAAATTCTTTTTCTTTTTAAAGAAGAAAATCAGACTGAAAAGGCTGATTTTATTCAACAAATACTTTTAAGGGCCTACCATATGAAGATTTTATCCTGGTTTCTTAGGGGCACACAAATAAATAAAATAGTTCCTGCTTTTAAAAAATTTTTGTTTTTTAACTTTTTAGTTTGAAGAATTCTAAATATATACAAAATCAAACAGAATAACATATAATGAACCCCCTTGTATCTATCTGTCTGCATTTATAATAATTAACTTGAAAGCAGTCTTTTAAAGTATTATTATTATTTATTATTATTTTTGAGAGATAGGGTCTTGCTATGTTGCCTAGACTGTTGTCAAACTCCTGGGCTCAAGCGATCCTCCCCCTTCAGCCTCCCTAAATGCTGAGATTACAGGTGCGAGCTACCACACCCAGCCCAAGGTCAGTCTTATTTTATCCATATCCCCACATACCCCCTCCTCAGTTATCATATATTTTTTAACATTTTATTTTGAAATAATGATTTATATATTATTTATAAATTATAAAGCTAGTATGGGGAGGACTCATGTACCCTTCACCCAGGTTTTCACAATGGTTACATCTTATATAAACATCTTATATAATCAAAGTAAAATATTAAAATCAGGAGATTGACATTAGTGCAATGTATGTATAGAGTTTCATGTCTGTCTTCGGTCTGTTTGTTTGTTTTAATTGTGTGTTGGATTTCTTTAGCTACCACTGCAAATAAAAGCACAGTATTATTTTATCCTTGTATACTCCTACTCATCATCTTCCTTACTACAATTTCAAATCCTTGAACACTACTAATTTAATCTTTATAGTTACATAATTTTAAGAGTGTTATATATGTGAAATTGTACAGTATGTGACTTTTTGAGACTGTCTTTTATCACTCAACATAATGTCCTTGAAACTCATTCAAATGAAAGTCAACCCAATAGTCCTATAGACAGATCTTTTTGTATAAACATAGAAACTGACCCTTCTGGTCTTAAAGCGTAAAACATACATTTGTCTTATCTGAGTCCCTTCTTCAGGACAGGACTCCCAGGCCTCTCAAAAAGTATCAAAGAACTGAAACTCACCAGAACATCACATCCAGACAATGAGACTCTAGGCACCTCATTCATCATGATTGCTTTCTTACCCCTCCCAAATTCCTGTTTTCTCACACATAGTTATATTTATTCCCAGCTTTATAAACCCCTAATTTTAGTTAGTCAGGGAGATGGATTTGAGACTGATCTGTCTCCTTAGCAGCAGTACCTGATTAAAGCCTTCTGTCTTGGCAATAATTGTCTCAGTGATTGGCTTTCCATGTGGTGAGCAGCAGAACCTAAACTAAACCCCTAGTGTTTTAATAACACAATTTGTTGTGTATTCAATAATTTGTTCCTTTTGACTGCAGAGTAGTATTCCATGGTATGGATGTACCATAGTTTGTTTATCTGTTTGCGAATTTGGGGACATTTTTGTTTTTACAGTTTTTGGCTATTACAAATAAAGTAGCTATCAACATAAGTTTTTTTTTGATGGGCTAAAAAGCTCAACAATGCAATCACTAGGGCACATTACTTTTATGTTTAATTGAAAAAATAATAATATTATATAATTAATAACAATAATATCTTAATAATAGGAACTGACAAAATAATTTTCATAGTGACTATATAGTTTGTGTTACAGTCAGCAATATATGATAGATTCAATCTGTCGGATCCTCAGCAGCATTTGACATTGTCACTAGTTTTAATTTTAGCTGCGTTGGTAAGTGTGTAATGGTGCTCATGTTCTTAATTTGTATTTCTATGATGGCTATTGATGCTGAATATTTTTCTGTGCTTATTTGACACCTGTATATGTTTTTTAGTAAGATGTTTTTTCATGTCCACTTTCTAATTGGACCGTTTGTGTCTTTTATTTTCAAGTTTTTAGAGTTTTTTAGTACATTATAGATATAAGTCTTTTGTAAGATACGTGGTTTGCAACTGTTTTCTCCCACTCTGTGAGTGGTATTCTCACTGTTTTCACATGGTCTTTCATAGAATAGAAGTTTTAAATTTTTGATGAAGCCCAATTTATCTTTTTTTTAATGTATCATGCTTTTTGTATCTAAGAACTCTTTACCAAGTCTAGGTCCTAAAGATTTTCTTCTAAGTTCTCTCTTTAAAAACATTTTAAAGTTTTGCATTATACATTTAAATCTATGATCTACTTTGAATTAATTTTCATGTAAGGTGTGAGATTTAGATTTAGGTTAGGTTTTACCATGTATATTTCATTGCTCCTGCACCATTTGCTGAAAAGGCTATCCTTTCTCCATTATATTGTTTTTGTACCTTAGTCAAAAATCTGTTGGCTGCACTTGTGTGGGATATTGCTGAGTGCACTGACCTGTTCCAATGATCTATGTTTCTAACCATCTTTTAGTACACATTATATCCACACAGATTTGATTATTGCAGCAATATAACTGATCTTAAAATTGGAGAAAGTCAATCCTCTTATTTCAAATTATAAAACTGATGTAGCTATTCCACTTCCTTTCTCTTTTCATATTAATTTTAGAAAAATCTTGTTCATGTCTATTAAGAAATTTTGCTGAATTTTGATAGAAATTACATTAAATTACAATTTTCAGCTATCTGCAATACTAATCTGTCCCTATTTATAGATGACATGATCATCTACATAAAAAGGGAAACTCCAAAAGTTAATTAGTGAGTTCAGCAAGGTCACAGGACACAAGATCATTACAAAACATAAATCAAATGTATTACGGTATATGAGTAATGAGTATGTTATAAATGAAACAAGTTGTAATTAAAGTCAATTGACATCTTTATTATATTGAGTCTCACAATTCATAACCATGATATATCTCTCCACTTATTTAAATATTCTTTATTTCTATCATCAACATTTTGTGCTTTTCCTAGTGTACAAGTCCTGTATATGTTATCTTAGATTTACACTTGAGTATTTCATTTTCTGAGCAACTTTATATAATATCATATTTTTAATTTCAGTTTCAACATGTTCATTCCTGATATACAGTAATACAATTGAGTTTTGTTGTATAGTGATCTTGCATCTTCTGACCTTGCTGAACAAGGAGGGTTTTGAAAATGTAGATGATCATGTCATCTGTAAATAGGGACAATTTGCATGCCTAGTATCTCCTTTTATTGATTTTTAATATTGAATACAATTTATAGTACTATATTGAATAGTAGTTGTAAGAACAAACATTTTTGCCTTGTTGTCACTCAGAGAGAAAGTATTCAGTCTTTCAATGATTAAGTATGATGACAGCTCTAGGGTTTGTAGATGTATCTTCACAAGTTGAAAAAATTTCCTTCCATTATAGATTGAATTGTGTTCTCAAACAATTTTCATACTCCTAACTCCCAGTATCTCAGAATGTTATCTTACCTGAAAATAGAGCATTTTAGATTGAATCAGCTAAAATAGGAGAGGTCACACTGAATTAGGGGCCTCTAATCCAATGTAGGCCCTTAATCCAATATGATTAGTGTCCTCATAAGAAGGGGACATTTGGAGAAAGACACACAGGGAGAACACTGTGTGACAATGAAAGCAGAGATCAGGGAGATGCCTCTATGTGCCAATGAATAGCAAAGATTGCCAGCAAACTACCAGAAGCTAGGTGAGAGACATGCAGCAGATTCTTCGTTACAGCCCTCCAAAGGGACCAACTCTGCTAATACCTTGATCTTAGAATTTTAGCTTCCAGTAATGTGAAGACAATACATTTTAGTTGTTTAAGCCACTCACTATGGTACTTCGTTATGGCAACTCTAGCAAGCTAATATACCATTTCTAGTTTTCTAAGAGTTGTTACTATGAGTGAGTGTTGAATATTTTCAAACATTCTTTTAGGCGTCAATTGATATGGTCATGTGAATTTTTTTCTTAGTTTGTTTACATAGTTGATTACAATAACTTAATTTTGGATATTGAAGTAGGCTTTTTGCTTAAAATAAATTCTATTAGTCATGGTGTATAATTTTTATATACACTGTTGGATTTGGTTTGCTAATTTGCTAAACTAATATTTCATTTGGGGATTTAAAAAAGTCTGTATCATGAGGAATATTGATCTCTAGTCTTCGTTCTTTTTTGGTATTCTTGTACTATCCTTGGATTTGCTGTCAGAGTAATACTGGCTTCATAAAATAATTATCAATATTTTCTCTTACTCTATTTTTTGGAAGGTATTGAGTCAGTGTTATGTCTTTAAATGTTTAGTAAAATTCTCTAGTGAAACCTCCTGAGCCTAGAGATTTCTTTTTGGGACATTTTAAAATCACAAATACAATTTCTTTGCAGTTATAGAGATACTTAAATAGTGTAATTCATATTGGTAAATTGTGGTAATCTGTGTATTTTGAGGAACATATGTACTCAAATATGTATGGGTAGAGCTATTTGTAGAATTTCTTTATTTTTTTATGTCATCAGGGTCTGTAGTAATAACCCTTATTTTATTCCTGAAATTGGCCATTTGTGTCCCTCTTTTTTTTTTGGTTAGTCTTGCTAGAGTTTTGACAATTTTATTAATCTTTTCAATGAGACAGCTTTTTGTTTCAGTGACTTTTTCTATCTTTTATGCTTTTAATTTTGTTGCTTTCTACTGTTATATTTATTATGCTCTTTCATCTGCCTGATTTGGATTATCTAACTCTTCTTTTTTTAGTTTGCTAAAGTGGGGGTTTATTGTTAATTTGAAACTTTTCTTCTTTCCCAATGTGAGACTCCAATGCTATAAATTTTCCTCCCAACGTTATTTTAACACCATCCCACAACGTATAATATGTTTTACTTTCATTTTCATTCAGTTCAATGTATTTTTAAAAAATTCCCCTTGAGAATGCCTTTTTGACCCATGGATTATTTAGACGTGTGTTTATGTCCAAATATTTTAGTCATGATGTTGGAAAGCATATTCTGACCTGGACAAGCTATGGTGGTGCTGTGAATACTATTGCTTAGAGGAAAATATTAAAAATAACTATGAGATTGTCCTTGGTTGACTTTTTGGAATCAGAATATTTTAAGTAAAACTAGTTTAACCAGAATTAAGTACATGTATTGGTATGAGTCTAAGGAACTCTCCTGTAAAGAATCAAGTTACAAAGTTCTGATTACTATGCTAGATTGACCACAAACTCCTGTATTTTCTCTAAAACCCTACTAAAGTGGCCATAAAAGGATCTCAAAAACGCCACAAGCCAGCAATGACAATGTACACAGGAAAAAGCTGAAGTGAAATGGACAAGAGATGACAAATGTAACAGACCAGAGAAAGCTAAAGTTTAGCCAGTGGAAACCTCTAAAGTAAGCTAGTCATGATGAGGAAGACCAGCAAAGCTCAGGAACTGGAAATAACAGTTACACTGACGTGGGGCAGGATACAACTGGATCTGAAAAGAGGAAGATTGTTCAAGAACCTATATAAACAGCGGCTCAAACTCTAGATTCACTCCTATAGTCCTCACACTAAGGAAATTACCCCCCATACTCCATTAAAGGATTAATTTATTTTCTATAAAGGTCAAAAATTAGTGGCATCATATAAAGATGAAGACAAAGGTATCACGATAGACATAGGCAAACAAAGTAAAACTCTAATATAAACAGTGGGCTTCTTTGACTTATTTAGTTATGAATGTGTAGCTAATAGACAGTCTCTTATTCCCTCCAGGCAGGACATTGTATGACTCCTCCCTGAATAACTGTCCAGCATATGAAGAGGAATCTACAGATATCAAGAGTCTTTGTGTTTGTTCTTCAAAGAAACAGCCCATCCAGATCACGCTGTGATGAAGCCCAGAGTAAACAAGTCTGCCTTTAGACACTAAACTCCCAGTCAGCTTTTCAGCCATTCTTAAAGATGAATGGCCAGCCAATGATCACCAAACAGCAGAGGAAACTCTCTAGCAAAGTGAAGATAAAAATAAACAGTATGGGGACGGGAGTAGTGGCTCACGCCTGTAATCCCAGCACTTTGGGAGGCTGAGGTAGGAGACTCACTTGAACCCAGGAGATGGAGGTTGCAGTGAGCTGAGATCACACCACTGCACTCCAGCCTGGGTGACAGAGCAAGACTCCATCTCAAAACAAACAAACAAACAAACATGAAAAAGACAAAAATAAAAAAAAAGGTATGAAATTTAAACAAAAATAATGAACAGAAGAAAACTTTTTGTGAAAAATGTAATTGAAGAGAAACAAAAAGAAATTATATTACATAAAAATAGGAAGTAATATGGAAGATTCATACAAAGCTAGCACTTGGAAATTAAAAATAAAGAACTATAAATAAAAAAACCTAAAAGAGTAGTTGGAAGATAAATTTGAACAAAAATTTGAAAGAACGGATAAACCAAATTTTCCATATAAGCTTTATTATACTTTTTAAAATTATGTAAGTAGTTTTTAAAAATTAAAAGTAAAAGGACCAGGCTGGAAATTGGGGATTAACCCAACCAGATTTGCAAATTCTTAAGACATTGGACTCCTTCCTGGAAGGGAAGAGGGTGTGTAGCAGGCATAAGGTAATTGATTAAAGTTACTACTTTGACACATCTGCAGAGACAAGATTTTTTTCTTTTCTTTTCTTTTTTTTTTTTTTTTTTTTTGCGATGGAGCCTCGCTCTGTTGTCCAGGCTAGAATGCAGTGGTGCGATCTTGGCCTACTGCAACCTCCTCCTCCCGGGTTCCAGCAATTCTCCTGCCTCAGCCTCCCAAGTAGCTGGGATTACAGGCACCTGCCAACACATCCGGCTACTTTTTTTGTATTTTTAGTAGAGATGGGGTTTCACCATGTTGACCAGCCTGGTCTCGAACTCCTAACCTCAGGTGATTCTCCCGCCTCGGCCTCCCAAAGTGCTGGGATTACAGGCACCTGCCAACACATCCGGCTACTTTTTTTGTATTTTTAGTAGAGATGGCGTTTCACCATGTTGACCAGCCTGGTCTCGAATTCCTAACCTCAGGTGATTCTCCCGCCTCGGCCTCCCAAAGTGCTGGGATTACAGGCACGAGCCAGTGTGCCCAGCGAGACAAGACTTTTTTTCTAAACTTCTCTGGTGAGGCTGGTTTTCAAGTGAGCCTTGATACCTCTGTTTGAGGCTATATGCTATCAGAAACTAGAGCTATTGCACAGAATGATGGAGCAGAAATATACAGGATGATTTTAAATTGTGCTTAAAAAGTGCCAATAAAATGGAAGAGGACTGGTGTACCTTTGAGATGGGCTATGTGGCCACAATTATAAAAGGTTTTGAGCATCCAGGACTAGTGATTTTACATGGTCTTAAAGTTGTCAGTGCATGCTTTTTGGTAGCTGAAGAATATTTAGTAACATAGAAGAAAAGCTGTTAAAAGACATTTATAAGGATATGTAAAATTTAAATAACATTTTTAGTGAGCCATGAGACAAGATGTACTGGAACACAGATTAGGAGATTTGGCTTGGTTAGTGCCAAAGCAATTGATGACAAAACATTACTGAGGCTCAGCAGGCTTAGCTAATATGTGAATTACATACACATCTAATTCCCTTCCTCCCAATGATGCACTTATTGATTCAACAAACATTTATTAACCACCAGTAGTTGTAAGGCACTATGCTAGTCAACAGAGCTGCAATGAAAATGAGCAGACACATTCTGTCTTCATGGAGTTTATAATCTAATAAGGAAATTGTTAAGAGTGATAAGCATTACCCAAAAGGGTCAAGGTCACTGGAAGGGAGTAACCAAGGTGAAAGTGACATAAGCCACTCTGACAGCATAGAAGAGACTTTGAGAAAGTGAGATGAGCTGAGGTGTAATGGATAGGTAAGATTTAATTAAGCAAACAGGGAGGTTGGTGTCAAACTGTTTTAGGTAGAAATAAGAGCATGTTGGCCGGGCGCGGTGGCTCAAGCCTGTAATCCCAGCACTTTGGGAGGCCGAGACGGGCGAATCACGAGATCAGGAGATCGAGACCATCCTGGCTAACACGGTGAAACCCCGTCTCTACTAAAAAATACAAAAAACTAGCCGGGCGAGGTGGCGGG
>NW_012118966.1:1841879-1910797 GCF_000951035.1 Colobus angolensis palliatus | reverse complement strand
TATGTAAACAAAAAAAAAAAAAAAAAAAAAAACATGTACAAAGGTTTGAGCCAGGAAAGAGCGTGGTGCCTTCAAAAAAGTAAAATTTTTCCATATTGGCCAGAACATGGAAAGAGACCAGGGAAGGAACATTTGATCGACACAGAGCAGCCAGCAGAAGGCAGGCTCTGTAGGACTAATAGGCATATTGTGGATTTAGGGTCTTATCTTAAAGCTAATGGGAAGATATTAAAAGGTTTGAAGTACAATCTGATCAGTTTTGAATTCTTAAAATATTCCTTTGACTTTCTTAGGAAAAATAGATTGGCAGGGAGAAAAAGCAGATTCACAGAAGACAGGCTTTAGCAATTTGCTAATTTGTTGCTACATTTTCTGTTCCTTATGTTTGATGCTTTATTTTGCCAAGAAACCCAATTACTGAAACCATGCTTGGTAACCAAGCAGTAATATATTAACAACAGGCCATGTATGTTGGTGGTGGGGTGAGGAGAGGTCAGGAAAAGCAAGGACATTGTCTTATTTTACTGTGAAACCTCGGTTCTTTCCAGAGTGTCCTTTATTTCTCCTCTTGCTCTATTTCCTTTTCTTCTCACATCAGGGCTTATCGGGTCAGCTTCTCCACTGTGATATCTTGTGTAAAGCACCTAGTCAGTTATCATAGAGCAGCATAATTTTCTTCATGAACTATCAACCTAGCTCTTGTGTAATTTTATTATTTTAAGATTAAAAATGAATATGTAAACTGGGGTCACAAGGTCTGTGTTTTTATAATAAAATAGATTTGGAAAGTTAAAGGCATGCCCTCATTTTTCTTGATATAAACATTTCCCTAATTTTACATGTAACATCAATCACATGAGTTTGGGAAAGTGAAAAAGTTTCAAGAAAGGGCTAAAATTCCTCTATCAAAACACTCTATGAATTTTTTTTGTTTTACTTTTGTTCATGCCTGAGCTGCTTATAATATCAGAGAGAGGCTTATATAGTTATGTAAACAGAAAACTCAATCTATGCCAATTTTATGGCATCACTGATTATTCAATCACTGTTCATTTACACAAGTAGTTTTGAAGCAGCACCACTGTAGGCGCTGAGATCCTTGTTCTAAAGTGGTTTGCATTCAGAGTAGGTGAGAGAAATCAATAACGATAACATAAACAGGCAATTAAAATAGCAACGTGTAAATGTGGTTCAGGAGCTAAAGACACACAGAAAAGACATTCATTTCTGTTGGGAACAGGCCCCCCAAAATCTAGCCTTAAACTGGCCCCAAAACTGGCCATAAACCAAATCTCTGCAGCACTGTGACATGTTCATGATGGCCATAACGCCCATGCCTAAAGGTTGTGGGTTTTCCGGAATGAGGGCAAGGAACACCTGCCTGCCCAGGGCAGAAAACCGCTTAAAGGCGTTCTTAAACCACAAACAATAGCATGAGCCATCTGTGCCTTAAGGACATGCTTCGCTGCATATAACTAGCCCAACCCAACTCTTCATTTCGGCCCATCCCTCCATTTCCCATAAGGGATACTTTTAGTTAATTTAATATCTATAGAAACAATGCTAATGACTGGCTTGCTGTTAATAAAAAAGAGGGTAAATCTTTGTTCGGGGCTCTCAGCTCTGAAGGCTGTGAGACCCTTGATTTTCCACTTTACACCTCTATATTTCTCTGTGTGTGTCTTTAATTCCTCTAGTGCCACTGGGTTAGGGTCTCCCTGACCGAGCTGGTCTTGGCACAATTCAGTCATGGAAGTTGTCCTACAAGAGTGAAAACTCAGGGAGAATAAATTTTCCTATGGATGTGTAGAATCCCGGTGTAGCAGTAGAAGAGTATTCTAAAGTGGAGGAAATAGCATAGACAGTCTCTGAGGACAGAGAATGCATGGCCCATTTAAGGGATAAAAGTAGCATGATGTGTGTAAGATGATTGTGTAGGTGGAGGCAATAACAGAATTTAAGGTTAGAGAGCTGAGGAGACAGCAGATGATTAAAAAAAATAACCTCTGAGCCACATTAGAGAATTTGGGTTCATGGTTCTCTGTGGCCACTGGGGAAGCATATAAAGTCTTAAACAGAATGTGATAATGAGATTTGTACTTTGGACAAATCACTATGGCTCTAACACAAAGGATAGCCTGAAGGCAGTTGCACTATAAGAGTAATCCAGCCAAGAAATAGTGGTGTACCTTCTATTGGGCAGTGAGAATGAAGACAATTAGTTGGCACAAGGAACAATTTAGGAGTAGGTTAATAGGATTGGATGATTGATGTGGATATAAGGGTGGGCTAAGAAGAGGAGAGAGTCAAAGATCATGCTCAAGTTTTGAGTTGGGAAATTGGGTGAATAGAAGTGGACCTATTTAATGCATGGTGCTAGTGGACATCCAAACTAAGATCTCTAAGAGAAAATTATTTCTGTGGAGCCTGCAGTCCAAACAAAGGGTGAGGGGTGTGGAGATACATATATGAGCACATATATGGGAATGGGTGAGTAGGTGGGAGGGAGGTATTCTATCATCAAAGACACTTTCATTTGCAAATGAAATAAAACCTCCCTCAAATAATCAAGAAATGTATTGGTTCATGTTATGAAAAACTGCAGAAGTATACTTCAGGCTTCAGATCCACCTGTATTCAGGGACTTAGTGAATTCATCAGAACTGAGTCTTCGTCTACTTTTCACTGAGGTGGTCTCATTTTTCTGAACCGCAGCAGTACAGTGCTAACATTCTTCTCACTGCCAGCAGAAAAGACATAATTCTTCATTGATGACTGCTACCTACATAAATCCTGGAATAGTTTAATTGACCAGGTTTGGGTCAGATGGAGATTTCTAATTCAACCTCTGTGGTGAGATTGAAGGTATGAAAATGTCCCTTGCAGGCATGTAACCTATACGTGTATAAGATGAGAGTCAAAAAACTAAGAAAAACGGCCAAGAAGGTAATAGGAAATTATGACGATTAAAAAAAAAACAAACATCAGGAGAGTATATTCAATAAAAAGGAAATATTTATTATAGCTAATGATGGTGCTAGGTTAACTGGGGAAAGAATGTAAAATATTCACTTACTTTAGCAACAAAATGATGATCTGTGATCTTGGCAAAGAAGTCTCAGGACTGTGGTCCTGACTTTTGTTATGAAGACATAATGGAATGCTACAAGTGAAACACTGATGAAGTGGTGGAGGCTGAGGGTATAGACAACTGTTTTGATTGTGAAGAAGAATGAGCACCAGGATGCTGGTTAGATCCACAGTTGCAGCTGATGAATAAGTGGTGACTGGACCTCCTTTTGTCCCTTTGAACACTGCCTCTGCACTCTTGCCATGCAAGCCTGGTGTCTAACAGTGAAGCAGATAAGACCAACTCTCACTATTCCTCGCAATAACAACAACAAAAGATGTAGTCAAGACTAAAACAGTTATCACATTAATTGCTTTTATTTTTATTTTTATTGTACTTTAGGTTCTGGAATACATGTGTAGAATGTACAGGTTTGTTACATAGGTATACACGTGCTATGGTGGTTGGCTGCACCCATCAACCCATCATCTACATTAGGTATTTCACCTAATGCTATCCCTCCCCTAGCCCCCCAACCCCTGACAGGCTCCAGTGTGTGATGTTCCTCTCCCTGTATCCATGTGTTCTCACTTTTCACCTCCCACTTACGAGTGAGAACATGCAGAGTTTGGTTTCCTGTTCTTGTGTTAGTTTGCTGAGAATGATGGTTTCCAACTTCGTTCATGTCCCTGCAAAGAAAATGAACTCATCCTTCTTTATGGTTTCACAATATTGCATGGTGTATATGTGACACATTTTCTTTATCCAGTCTATCCTTGATGGGCATTTGGGTTGGTTCCAAGTCTTTGTTATTGTGAATAGTGCTGCCATAAACATACATGTGCTTGTGTCTTTATAGTAGAATGATTTATAATCCTTTGGGTATATACCCAGTAATGGGATTGCTGGGTCAAATGGTATTTCTGGTTCTAAATCCTTGAGGAATCACCACACTGTCTTCCACAATGATTGAACTAATTTACACTCCCACCAACAATGTAAAAGTGTTCCTATTTCTCCACATCCTCTCCAGCATCTGTTGTTTCCTGACTTTTTAATGATCGCCATTCTAACTGGCGTGAGATGGTATCTCATTGTGGTTTTGATTTGCATTTCCCTAATGACCAGTGATGATGAGCTTTTTTTCTGTTTGTTGACTGCATGAATGTCTTCTTTTGAGAAGTGTCTGTTCATATGCTTTGCCTACTTTTTGATGGGGTTGTTTGATTTTTTCTTGTAAATTTGTTTAAGTTCTTTGTAGATTCTGGGTTTTAGCCCTTTGTCAGATGCATAGGTTGTAAAAATTTTCTCCCATTCTGTAGGTTTCCTGTTCACTCTGCTGATAGTTTCTTTTGCTGTGAGAAGCTCTTTAGTTAATTAGATCCCATTTGTCAATTTTGGCTTTTGTTGCCGTTGCTTTTGGTGTTTTAGTCATGAAGTCCTTGCCCATGCCTATGTCCTGAATGGTATTACCTAGGCTTTCTTCTAGGGATTTATGGTTTTAGGTCTTACATTTAAGTCTTTAATCCATCTTGAATTAGTTTTTGTATAAGGTGTAAGGAAGGGGTACAGTTTCAGTTTTCTGCATATGGCTAGTAGGTTTTCCTGATACCATTTATTAAAAGGGGAATCCTTTCCCTATTGCTTTTCTCAGGTTTATGAAAGATCAGATGGTTGTAGGCGTTATTTCTGAGGCCTCTGTTCTGTTCCATTGGTCTCTATATTTGTTTTGGTACCAGTACCATGCTGTTTTGGTTACTGTAGCCTTATAGTACAGTTTGAAATCAGGTAGCATGATGTCTCCAGCTTTATTCTTTCTGCTTAGGATTGTCCTGGCTATGAGGGCTGTTTTTTGGAACCATATGAAACTGAAAGTAGTTTTTTTCTGGTTCTGTGAAGAAAGTCAATGATAGCTTGATGGGGATAGCATTGGAACTATAAATTACTTTGGGTAGCATGGCCATTTTCATGATATCAATTCTTCCTATCCATGAACATGGCATGTTTTTCCATTTGTTTGTATCCTCTCTGATTTCCTTGAGCAGTGGTTTATAGTGCTCCTTGAAGAGATCCTTCACATCCCTCATAAGTTGTATTCCTAGGTATTTTATTCTCTTTGTAGCAATTGTGAATGGGACTTTGCTCATGATTTGGCCCTCTGTTTGTCTATTATTGTTGTATAGGATTGCTTGTGATTTTTGCACACTGATTTTGTATCCTGAGACATTACTGAAGTTGCTTATCAGCTTAAAGAGATTTTGGGCTGAGACGATGTGGTTTTCTAGATATACAATCATGCCATCTGCAAATAGATACAATTTGACTTCCTCTCTTCCTATTGGAATACACTTTGTTTCTTTCTCTTGCCCTATTGCCCTGGACAGAACTTCTAATACTATGTTGAATAGGAGTGGTGAGAGACGGCATCCTTGTCTTGTGCCGGTTTTCAAAGGGAATGCTTCCATTTTTTGCCCATTCAGTATGATATTGACTGTGGGTTTGCCATAAATAACTCTTATTTTGAGATACATTCCATCAACTCCTAATTTGTTGAGAGTCTTCAGCATGAAGGTGTGTTGAATTGTATCAAAGGCCTTTTCTGCATTTATTGAGATAATCATGTGGTTTTTGTCATTGCTTCTGTTTATGTGATGGATTGTATTTATTGATTTCTGTATGTTGAACCAGCCTTGCATCTTAGGGATGAAGCCGACTTGATCATGCTGGATAAGCTTTTTGATGTGCTGCTGGATTTGGTTTGCCAGTATTTTATTGAGGATTTTCATATCGATGTTCATCAAGGATGAACCTGATGAACCTGAAATTATCTTTTTTTGTTGTGTTTTTGTCACATTTTGATATCATGATGATGCTGGCCTCATAAAATGAGTTAGGGAGGATTCCCTCTTTTTCTATTGTTTGGAATAGTTTCAGAAGGAATGGTTCCAGCTCCTCTTTATACCTCTGATAGAATTCGGCCGTGAATCTGTCTGGTCCTGGACTTTTTTGCACTTTTTTCCCCATTCCAATGTAATTTTTTTCTAATCTATATCACAAAACTGTAGACTATACTAAGATAAAGTATGGTTTAGACTGCTAATTGATGGATTTATAGCATAGTAGCATCTCACATGGGAATAAATTTTAATCTCAGTGCTTAAAATAAAAATAAAGGATCGAGTGTGGTGTAATTCTAGCATTTTGGGAAGCTGAGGTAGGAGAATCACTTGAGGCCAGAAATTTGAGACTAGCCTGGGCAACAAAGCAAGATCTCATCTCTACACATACATACACAAAAATTGTCTCGGTGTGATGGTGCACTTCTAGTCCCAGCTACTCAGAAGCCCGAGGCAGAAGGATTGCTTAAGCCCAGGAGGTCCAGTCTGCAGTGAGCCATGATAGTGCCAACTGTAGTCCAGCCTGGGAGACAGAATGCAACCCTGTATTTACAAACAAACTTAAGTTTAATTAAAATGGAATAAATAATGCCCTTGAAAATGACCTTCAAATACAGTATGGTACTGTCTTTTAATAAGTTCAATACAATTGTTCCTCCAGTCTTAGAACAGAGCTCTATTTCTTTGGTTAAGCACCAGGTGATAGTTGGCTTGCATGGAAGGCACTTAAGGACCATGCTGTAAAAAAAAATATGTACTGCATATTTATGAATGAAGATCACACTCACCATAGCAAGATACTCTCACTTAGGCAGTTGAGAACTTAGATAACTTGGGAAACAACAGATTCACGTTTTTCATTTCATGTTCACTCACAGCCATAAATTAATCCTGAGGACAGAGGACAAAACCAAATGATGTCTCTTTCTCTCTGTCTTTTACATATGTATAATTGAATTTAAATTACATAAGCATACCATGCTGCTCTGTTGTAATATTTGCTAGATGTCATCAGTACACTAGATCCTTTAACATCTGTAAACAATCTTTTCACAAACATGTTTGAGAGTTAGACTTAATATTACTAAGAGGTTTTTTAATCCATTAATTAAAACAAACAAACAGAGAGGCCCTCCCCCCAACCCCCACAAGAAATTTGGCAGAGCTATTGCCCAAATTGTGTTTGGAGCATAACAATGATAGCAAAAGATAAACTGTGGAGCCAAAATATCCAAACTAGTTATTTGCTGAGGCCTTTTAACACAGCTGTGATACACAACAAGAATCTGGAAATATCTGCCTCTTTCTGATATGGAGATGGAAGGGAATTGGAAGGAAGGGATGGAAGAAAGCAGTATGACCATACTGAATGCACTAATTGGTGCTATATATGCTGAAATTCAATTATATTGGTAATTGAGATAGAAAGATTTTCTGAGTAGATCAAAAAGTAGAATTCCCCAACCAACACAGCTTTAGACTCTATCAAACCTGTTTTACACAGTAAACCAGTAAACAAATATTTTGCTGGCAGAAACTGTACCTCTTCTATGCAGATATACAGCAGGTGAATCAATGGTGCAATGGACTCTAAGATCAATAATTAAAACTGAAAAATGAGCCACCCAGGTACCATGGCTCACACCTGTAATCCTTGCACTTTGGGAGGCCAAGGAGAGCAGATTGCTTGAGCTCATGATTTCAAAACCCTGTCTCTACTAAAAATACAAAAATTAGCTGCTCATGGTGGTGCATGCCTGTAGTTCCAGCTACTTGGGGGGCTGAGGCAGGAGGATCGCTTGTACCTGGGATGTTGAGGCTGAATTGAGCCAATACTGCACCACTACACTCCAGCCTGGGTGACAAAGTGGGATGCTATCTCAAAAAAAAAAAAAAAAATTTGAAAAAATGAGCAGTTTTTCTTCTTGAGGATGGATGCACTATATGGACATTTATAAATAGACTCTTTGATATCCATGGAAATAAAAATCAAAAGAGAGTATGTATTTGAGACAAAATGGGGAAATGCATCCTAAATTTACCCCAGACCTACACTGACTTTTGATCTCTTCATAGGCTCACTGTTTTTTTCTATTATTTAAAATATTTAACACACTCTTGCCAAAAACATGTTTGAGGAAAATGTATAGTCTAAGATTCAGAAAAGTGAGGAGAAAAGAAAAAAATAAGGGAAGAAAAAAAGACAGTGCGGTAGGGTGTCTTAGATGCAATTAAAATACACTAAGGAAACTGTGAAAAAGTTCTAATAAACTGGTAGTGCATTAAAGTCATATGGTTATATTTTTAAAAAAACCACACATTTTTTAAAACCACAAAAATATAAGTCTAAAATAATGATGAGCAGCTAATTTTATCTGTGTGTGTGTGTGTGTGTGTGGAAACTATGGTACTTATTAAAATAATTAGCTGAGAACCTCAAACTGGAGTTTACTCTATATAATATATGCAATCCTTGTAGCGATATCTGGGGTGTAACAAATTAGTTGGATTGTAAAAAGCCCTCAATTCAGAGTTCTATTAGTAATTTAGTTAAGTCCTAAATTGCAAGTACATAGATTACTTCATGCATTTCTAAATCTGATGTTAGGGCTGAATTATGATGAATCAGGTTTTAATTGGGGATTTTGTGAACAGAGCAATAAAGTCTTTTCACGTAGATGGCACAAAGAATCCACTCCCAAGGGAGTTTTAAAATTCTACCCATCATTTAATACAAAAAAGTAGGCCCTCTAGACAATCCGTCTCTCCACAGAAAAGCAGAAAGAAAGGGAAAGAGAGAGATACATACAGAGATATTTGGGAATATTTTAAAGAACTACTCATCCCTAAAAACTTTAGTGAAAATTCTGAGAAACAGAATACAGTGTACTCTTTACTGTTGATGGCAACATTGTACCTCTTGCCACCTTCAATCAAAGTTGTAATCAATAAGAAATAATTGAATATTAAGGCTAGGTGTGGTGGCTCACACCTGTAATCCTAGCACTTTGAGAGGCTGAGGCAGGCGGATCACCTGAGGCCAGGAGTTCAAGACTAGCCTGGCCAACACGGCGAAACCCTGTCTCTACTAAAAATATGAAAAACATTAGCTGGGCTTAGTGGCGTGTGCCTGTAGTTCTAGCTACTCCAGACACTGAGGCATGAGAATTTCTTGAACCTGGGAGGAGGAGGTTGCAATGATCCAAGATTGCACCACTGAGCTCCAGCCTGGGTGACAGAGCAAGACAGTCTCAAAAAAAAAAAAAAAAAAAAATTACTTATTTACTTCTTTAAGTAATGATTTGTTTGAATAGTGTGTATGCATGTATTCTCTCAATTGATTTGTTTGGTTTTGAGCTAATATTACTTTAACCACCCTCCACCCCAATTGTATACATAAGGAAACTGTGTTTCAGAAAAGTTCAGTTCTTTGGAGAGCTTCCTTTGTATTCTTCTGCTTCTAAATTGTTAGCCACAGAGAAACTAACAAGGTTAAACTATTCCTATTTATTCCTAGACCCTGATTTTAATTTTCATCTTATTTGTAGAGAGCAAATGTTTTCTTCCTTTTCCTACCTTCCTCCCTCAGTCCTTTCTCTCTTTGTCCACTAGCCTCTTCCTACAGGAGGAAGAGGAAGAGGAGGAGGATGAGAAACATACCCACTGGTGAGAGTAAAAAAAGGGCCCCAGACCTTGCTTGCAAGGCCCAGACCCCATCTGGCTTCTCAAGATCTTCCTCTACCTAGACCTCCCTCATTCTGCTCTGCCCCTTGCTCTATAGAGGCAGGCTGGGGTTTCCCCTGTGGTCAACAGGACGATAGTTAAGCTCTGAAAGTCTAAAGGCTTCTAGGCCTGGATTTGAGAGTGGAAGCAACAGAGGCACATTTTAACTCATCTGTTTGCATTGTGCTCACCAGTCTAACATTATAGAATTGCTCATTTCTCTCTGGCTCCTGGTTCAGAATCCAGAAGGAGTGTTGACATTTCCAAAATCTCAGCATACTCCTTTTATTGTCACTGTTGCTACTCAGAAAACAGAACATTTGATCCCCAAAAGAGAATATGCTAATAAACTTCAGTCCACTTGAAAAAATCTAATATAAATTTAAGAAGCTAAAAATATGTGTAATTTTTAAAATTTTCTCCCATGACTGCAATAACTAAAATGGAAAAATTTCCAAATCTTGCTTTTTGGGGACATATAAAGGAAGTAATGCAAAACTAAACAACTTTGTAAATTTTGTAGCCTGATTGTATTGCTTTTAAAACCACAAATCTTTGACACGTCATGCCTTAAGAATATGCCTTTCACAATGTCTAATTGCTAGCTGATAGACAAGAATCTAGTTGAAATCCAAAGCTTCCATCAGGTAACTGATGGTTTCAATGTGAGTTTACTATTCATAAATTTTATTTTATAATTAATATTTTAAATTAAAATATGAAGATATGCGTTTCCTTTTTTCTGAAGTTTGTATTGTATTCATATCTGTAAATCAACCAGTTCCAGATTCCTCATCCTAGATCATTTCCCGTTGGTCAGACATTCTGACTGCACACTCTACTTTTCCTTTCTAGCTGTTATTGCAGTAACAGTTAAGAAATTATTGGTACAATTGTGGTTGATGGACTGCATCTTTCAATAGACTGCAGGCTCCATGAACAGAGGGATCATATCTGTTTCTTCATCATCATATTTCCGCTGTCCAGCATATAGCCTGATACCTGACAAATAGATAAACCTCAAGCAAAACATCGTATTTTTAAGGCAGACATAGATATTAGAGGCAGCTATATTTAAGACAGGTATTAGAGAGATTTGCAAGAATATAAATATTGCCACTCTTCTCAATAATATTTTCATTATTATTTTAAAAAACATATTTTTCATAGTAATAGGTTAATTATTCTAACCCAAGAAAATCCAAGTAAAGCTTATAGCACAGCACCGAGAAAATTGTCTGTGCTCAATAAGTGTTACTAATTAGCATCACCATTAATACAATTGTTACTGTGTGTCCACTGTATTCTTGACACAAATATGAAAACCTGGTATCAAAAGTAATTTTAAAAGCTACTTGTTTTTCTTTTTTTTTTTTTTTTTATTATACTTTAAGTTCTAGGGTACATGTGCATAACATGCAGGTTTGTTACATATGTATACTTGTGCAATGTTGGTGTGCTGCACCCATCAACTCGTCAGCACCCATCAATTCATCATTTATATCAGGTATAACTCCCCAGTGCAATCCCTCCCCCCTCCCCCCTCCCCATGATAAGCCCAGTGTGTGATGTTCCCCTTCCCGAGTCCAAGTGATCTCATTGTTCAGTTCCCACCTATGAGTGAGAACATGCGGTGTTTGGTTTTCTCTTCTTGTGATAGTTTGCTAAGAATGATGGTTTCCAGCTGCATCCATGTCCCTACAAAGGACGCAAACTCATCCTTTTTTATGGCTGCATAGTATTCCATGGTGTATTTGTGCCACATTTTCTTAATCCAGTCTGTCACAGATGGACATTTGGGTTGATTCCAAGTCTTTGCTATTGTGAATAGTGCTGCAATAAACATACGTGTGCATGTGTCTTTGTAGTAGAATAATTTATAATCCTTTGGGTATATACCCAGTAGTGGGATGGCTGGGTCATATGGTACATCTAGTTCTAGATCCTTGAGGAATCGCCATACTGTTTTCCATAATGGTTGAACTAGTTTACAATCCCACCAACAGTGTAAAAGTGTTCCTATTTCTCCACATCCTCTCCAACACCTGTTGTTTCCTGACTTTTTAATGATTGCCATTCTAACTGGTGTGAGATGGTATCTCATTGTGGTTTTGATTTGCATTTCTCTGATGGCGAGTGATGATGAGCATTTTTTCATGTGTCTGTTGGCTGTATGAATGTCTTCTTTTGAGAAATGTCAAAGCTACTTGTTTTTCTAGTATTACCTACAGCCCCTGTCTCTCATGCTATACCCCAGCCACAGAAAATGATTTGAGATTCCTCCAGAGCATCAAGCCCATCTAAGCTCTTTTCCTTTGCACATAACTTTGCTGGCTTGGAAGGCTCTTCTCTCCCTAGTCTACTTGGCGCACTCATTTCAGACTCGAAAGTTTCCATGTCAGAGGTAATCTGTTTTATGGCACTTTGAACACAGTCTTTTTAGTATTTTTTATTTTATATTTTGTCTTACTGAATTATACCCTTCCAAGCTACTAGTGTCCAGCATATAATTGGCACTCGAGAAATGCCGTGTGAGAACGTGTGACTCCACTGAGCAGGTCAGATTTGCTTTTAACATAATATGGATTTTCATATTGTTTCAGTTTTCTTTTTCAAGATAGCAAGGCTTTGTTTACTAAAGAATGGTCACTGATATTGCTAAATATATTTATTCTATTTTCTGTCAACATTTACCAGATGCAGATGTGCTACTAAATGTTTGTGTTTTCCAACATTTGCTGGCAAGACTGGCTGTTTCAAAGACTGGAAAGAATTATTTTTGTAAATGCCCATGGAACACAAAAAACTTAATTGGGGATGCTGTTCTCTGAGGCTGTCCAGAGATAAGAGGTCCCTTGGCAGAAAACCCTGTTGACTCTTAGCTTGTAATCTTAGTGAAGGTCACAGCCTTTAGGATCTGGCCTGTCTGCCCAGATGAGCTGGGGGCTGAGTTTGCTGGAGTATGGTAAAGAGGAAAAAACATCAGGAAGAACTGAATGGTACATGTAAGTGTATTTCTTTCTTAGCAGCAATGAATTATTTAATCGTAATCCGGTTTCATTGAGTCTTTCCTAGGCATGAATGTTGGAGTAATTGAAAGTTGCAAAGTTGCTAAGAGCCAAAAACGGAAAGGGTATATTTGTTGGGCTTCCTACAATAAATGTCTCAATTCTCTTCTTGGTAATGTACAACTGGAAATAATATTGGGGTTGGACTAGGGTTACCAATTAAGCAATGTTCATATTCCACGCTTCTGTTACCAACGTTCTCAGTTTATTCAGACCTGAAAGGTTTCCTGGGAGCGATACAGTCAGTGCTAAAACTGGGAAAGTCCTGAACAAATCAGGATAAGCTGGTCTCTTTAGCTGATCCATACATGGCATATTTGAAGAGCTTAAGCAGCCAGAAGTATACTTTCATATTTGTCCTAACATCAGCTGAGTTCCATCACGGAAATAGAGTAAATAAGAAACTGTTGTGAGTTGTGTTTTGATGTACACCATCTACATTTATTTATACTTTGCTTCTGGGGAGGTGGTAGAGCATGATGCTTGGTGACCTTGATCCATAATGCTTGGTGACCTTGGTGACCTTATACTTTATCCTTGGGCATAATCCTTAGTAACCTTGACCCTAAGGCCAAAATGCCTGAATCCAAATTCAAGCACTACCATGTATTTGCTTGGTAATCTTGGAAAATTAATTTAACCTCTGTATGCCTCAGTTTTCTTGTGTGTAGTTTCTAATTCGATAACCTATATAATTGGCTTGTTATTGAGAATTAAATTAGGTAACATTTAAAAATCTTTAAAACAATGTTTATTATTATCACTGTTGTCTCTGTGACTACTATTACTACTATTAGCTGTTCAATTCTTCAGCTTCTTTATCTGCGAAATGGAAACATCTCATAAGGTTGATATGAGGATTAAAAGAGAAGACATAAAATGTGTAAAGCACTTAGTTCAGTGACTAGCAAAGAGTAAGCTTGCCAGTTTTACTCAGTGTCATTATTGTCATTATTACTATTATTGTTAAAAGGTCACTGTTTTTATTATCAATTTGTTTGCTTTATTTTAGTTCCAAGGCATATCACACTCATGGTTACAAGCAAATGCTTTGGATTCTTAGAAAGCTTTTAGATTTCAAATGTAATGTTTCCTATGATTTTTCCTTCATGTTATAGCCCTGGCACCCAAAAATCTATCACAGTGCCAACCGTCTCAGGTGGTAATAGAACTGGGACAAGTCATCTGTCTTTCTCTGAATGACTTGGCCATCAACAGAGGGCAGACACACGGACCACTGACAGTGACAATAGGCCACTGCTTTATTTCTGGTGTGGCTGACAAGGCCTCTCGTAAAACTTTCAGGCAAGTGACTGAAGTAGGTGATTCTCATGTTTCTTTTTTCTTTTCTTTCTTTCATTTTTTGCCACTCTTTCTAAAATTCTTAGTTCCTATATAACATTTCTTTCCCCCATAAACCTTAAAAGATATATTAGAATAGCACTATACACAATAGAGTATTTGTTAGAAAAACTGAAAAACTGGAAGCCATTTTATAATGCAAACATTCCTAATTATTAACCAGTGCAAGTGTCATTTGAGACGAGGAAGTTAGAAAGGGAAGGAAGAGCAGGGAGGTAGAAATTACAAACCAATTAACAGAGCGTAACTAAACCTTTGAGACTCCTAGAAAAACAACATGATCAAGGACACATTCCAGGCTTATAGAGTGACTATAGATTCTTTATGTCCCAATGTGGCATTACAGGTCATAAGCATTATAGCCCTGAGGGTAAAAAAATTCATTGGGATTAGTTTAAATATTTAAGTTTCAACACCAGAGCTTACATGAATACAAATCAATCTTAGAATAACGTTTGATGCCATCAGTCCTATGAACAAGGTAAGCATGCTCAACCTTTCAAGTCTCCGAAAAGGTCTGGCATTGAGTAAGGAATATCTGTCCCGATATGAACTCTTTGTAGAGCAGAAAGGGCTTAGAAGTAGCTCTGTTTGTAAGAAATTATGCTAACTCACCGAAGAGAGATGTCAGATACTTTCAGGTGGCCTAAGCCCTGGTTCTTACAAATGTGCTTGGATGCTGCTCTGCTCATTCACACTCTGTGGTTGGATTTGGAGGGTTCTGCACCTAACTAAGAAGTGCAGTCAATAAATGCAATAAGATCAGTTTTATTCCATTTCTGTAATTCAGCCCTATTCAGAGTAGCAAAAAGAGTGCTGAAAGGTTTAGGCTTCCAGTTAAAGACAGGATTTTAAGCTCAGCTGTCCTATAGCGTGTGATGTATTAGGGGAAAATTATAATAATCACAGCCAGTGAGGTAAGAAAAAACCAACATGCAAAAGTGGAAGAGATGCTAGGCAAACAATCATGCACAAGCACACTTTCACACAGGGACAGCATCAGGCTTTGAGTGCCGTAAAAGATAAATAAGAGTTTCAAGATTCGAGAGAGTGGATAAATAAACCCATTGTCTGCGTGATAAGTGAATGTGCTTTAGGAATTCCTTAAAGTGTTTTCATGATAGTAATTTTATGAATAAAAGATAATTTCTAGAATTCATTATGAGTTCAGAATCACTATCTTTCAGACTGTGTTCAGGAATTCAGTAGTAAAATAAATATACACACTAAACAGGCAAATAGAAAATATGGGTTTTTCTCTCTGGGGAGCTGGGAAGAATTTTCTAAGAGAAAGGCTACTATTAGCCCTTCGACCTTAAGTGGAATTCATGTGAGGACAGGTTGAGCAGTGCTGCCTTAACACCTCATCCATATGTTCCTTTCCAGTATGCATGTACTTGCTTTCCTTTTGGTTTCGTTCAAGTCTTATAAGGTTGAACCATCACAGAACTTACGCCATTTTACAATAGCCCAATTTGTTCTACATAATAAGAGAATTTCCCAAGAACTCACTGCTGCTATTATTCATTAGGTTTAATTGTTTGTAGCATTTTTCTAAGATCTTCAGACTAGTTTCTTGTTTGTTTGTTTAATAGTATGGTTGGCCATGTTTTATGTCACTTCCTGATATGCTTTGGCTGTGTCCCCACCCAAATCTCATGTTGAACTGTAGTTCCCAGAATCCCCACATGTCATGGGAGGGACCTGGTGGGAGGTAATTTAATCATGGGGGAACTTACCCTCATGCTGTTCTTGTGATAGTGAAGGAGTTCTCATAAGATTTGATGGTTTTATAGGGGATTTTATCCTTTGCTCAGCATTTCTCCTTCCTGCCACCATGTATAGAAGGACATGTGTGCTTTTTCTTCCACCATGATTGTAAGTTTCCTGAAGCCTCCCCAGCCATGCTGAGCTGTCAGTCAATTAAACCTCTTTCCTTTATAAATTACCCAATCCTGGGTATGTCTTTATTAGCAGCATGAGAGTGGACTAATACACTCACCCACCCAGTGGGATAAATCAGATGTGAAAATCTGACCAATAGAAATATCATTATGAAGTCATAGCAATTACTTATTTCATATGTTTTGGGAATACATTCAATAGCTAGTATTCAAGCAATTGGTTAATATTTACTGTTCTTAGCATATTCTCAGGCACTGGTAGTAGCTAATTGTGTCTCTCTTCTAAATTACTAAGCAATTATTACCTGTAATATTTGTAATATTCATTTGACCAAAAGTCTTGCATTTTACATATTTTTTTATTTCCTCCCAAGAGCCAGGTATTATGCTAAATGTTTGATGTACACCATTCCTAATCTCCAAAATCTCTTATTGGTAGGAAATATTACCAGCACTTTATAATGAGACACTGAGACTCATGGACACTGAATGACACATCTAAAGCCACAGATCTAGAAAGTAGGAAAGGGCTTTTCTAAACTGAGACTCTTCGACTCCACAAATCAGCTTTTTTTACCAGACCACATGTTTAGGGGTTTTCTGACAAGTCTTACTGAAAGTCTTCAGTCAGGGAAGCATACCTTGAAATTTTACTTGCTAGTATGATGTTCTCATGGTTTCTGTGATTTATTTGTTCAATATATCATTATTTGACTTTTGATCAAATAAAAATCTTAAGCCAGTAACAGTGGCTCACTGTGATTACTACTTGTAATCCCAGCAGTTTGTGGGGCTGAGGTGGGAGGATTGCTTGAGCACAAGAGTTCTAGACCAGCCAGGGCAACATACTGAGAGCTCATGTCTACAATATTTAGAAAAATTAGCTGGCTGTGGTGGCACATGCCTGTAGTCCCAGGTGCTCTGTTGGCTAAGGCAGGAGGATCGATTGAGCCTGGGAGGTGGAGGCTGCAGTGAGCCATAACTATGCCACTGCACTCCAGTCTGGGTGGCAGATCAAGATCTTGTCTCAAAATAAATGAATAAATAAATAAAAATAAAAACAAAATAATGGTAATTTTAGATGATGCATCAGCAAGGATATGGGTTGATCAAAGAAAGGAACTAGAAGAAAAGCCCCAAGAAAAAACATAAGGGAATAATAGCTACGTGGAATACAATAGACAGATAATCACTGTGACTCTAGAATTTGAAAATTGTCCCGAGTTGAGAATATTTCCAAGGATAATTCAAGGATTCACATAGTAAACTGGATTCTTTCTTCCTCCTGCTGCTCCTCCTTCCCGCCCTTCTTCATGTCCTCTTTCCCTTCATCCCTCCCTCTCTCCCTTCTTTCCACATAAGTTAATTACTGACATGCACGGTTCTATGTTAGATGCTAGGACTACAATGATGAATAGAGGAAGACACCTATTTAAGGAGATACGTTAAAATACAATCAATTCTCTACCAAGTTCTACGAGAGCAAAAGTTGAAAACTGTCAAATGTAGAGAATTAAGCGAATTATATGTACATATAATACACATTTTAATTATGCATATTGCAAATATGCATGTATATACATACACAGTATTTGCCTTAGGAAAGAAATGTTCTTGGGCATGGACCATGAGCATTTACTTTTTAAATCATTCACTCAATCCAGTTTATCACTCTTCACATTGCTAAACCTCAGTAAATACCTAAATTACTTTCTTTGGTTAGTGCTCCTGCTGACAATTTCTTATGGTCTTCAGCTTTATTTTATGTAGGAGTTTTAACCTTTTAATTTGCATTGAAATTCTACTCAATACCTCTTTGAATAACAACTGCAATACTTGTATAATGGCTGCTGCTTCACAATTGTCAAAATGTTATCATATATTCTTCTTTCCCTTTTCCTTGACACAATCTGAGTTTTTATTTTTCAGGTGAGTAGACAAGGATCAAAGAAAGCTCCATGACTTCCCCATGGTCACTCCCCTAGGAAAGAGCAATCCAAATGCTGGGCTTCTGAGTCCAGAGCCCATCATGTTAAATTGACTCTCTGAAAAAAAAAAATCTCTTATGAGACTCTCACCTCTCATAAGCCTAAATTAAGAAACTTCCTTCCATTACAACATAGCAGACTGTGGGGTTCATAGAGAGTCAGACCTGGAACTACTACTTACTAATTTTGATTCTTTGGTGAAATTAAAATTAAATTTCCAAGTTTCATAATCTTAATATTATAGACTATTTTACTACATTGGAAGAACTGTTGCATGGATCAAATGAAATCACATGAGAGACTTAGTCAAACTTCCCCAACCAGGAAAAGCATTATTATTACAGGAACAGGACTCCATATGAGTTAGGTCAACTTGGAGAAGGGAGAGCAGTGTATATTTAATCTGTCTATGAAGCCATCAAAGAAGGGATACAAATTAAATTGGCCTTTAGCGAAGATGAGCTTTAAATTAGCCAAAAAGATAATTCCAAACAGAGGGGAAGAACAAAGATAGGAAAGAGAATGGTGAAAGTTGGAGTAAGATGAGACCACCAATCTGATCAGGGAAGATTCATGTTGGAGAATCATAAGAAACAAGACAAAATAGTGAAAGAAAAATAACTGAAGGGGGCTTGAACTCCAGGTTGAGAAAATGTGACTTTTGAAGTATCTTTTTACCAATTTTTGGAGCAAGGAGAATAACATAATGGAAGTGAAGTTTTTAGAAGGGAACTCTAAATCTTAGCATATATTAGACGGGAGGAGTTTGGAACAGGAACCAGAATCAACAGGGCATGGGTTGTCGCAAATTTACTGAAAGTTATTAACATGAATCAGTGTCTAGTTTTGTCAAATGCTCTCTTTGCATTTATTGACATAATCATGTGATTTTTCTTCTTTAGCTTGTTAATGTGAATCAATCATATTGATTGATTTTCTGAAAAGTTGAACCAGCCTTACATACCTGTGATAAGTCAACTTGGTAGTGGCATATCAATTGTTTTATACATTGCTGGACTCGATTTGCTATTTTGTTGAGAATGTTTATGTTAATTAGAGATATCGATTCTAGTTTTCTTTTCTTGTAATATCTTTGGTTTTGGTATGAGGATAATGCTGGGTCTCATAGATTGAGTTAGAAAGTATTCATATTTTTTCTATCTTCTAAAAATCATTGCTGAAAATTAGTATAATTTCTTTCTTAAATATTTGGTCAAATTCATGGTGAAGTCATCTGCACCTGATCCTTTCTGTTTTGGCATGTTATCAACTATTGATTCAATTTTTAACTGGGAATTTTGTGAACAGAACAATCAAGTCTTTTCACATAGATGGCACAAAGAATCTACTCCCAAGGGGGTTTTAAAATTCTCCCCATCATTTAATACAAAAAAGCAGGCTCTCTAGACAATCCATCTCCCCACAGAAAAACAGAAAGAAAGGGAAAGAAAGAGATACAGAGATATTTGGGAATATTTTTAAGAACAACACATCCCTAGAAACTTCAGTGAAAATTCTGAGAAACAGAATACGGTACATTCTTTACTGTTGGTGGCAACATTGTACCTCTTGCCACCTTCAAACAAAGTTGTAATCAATAATAAATAATTGACTATTAAGGCTAGGTGTGGTGGCTCACGTCTGTAATCCCAGCACTTTGGGAGGCTGAGGCAGGCGGATCACCTGAGGCCAGGAGTTCAAGACCAGCCTGGCCAACATGGTGAAATCCTGTCTCTTCTAAAAATACAAACAAAATTAGCTGGGCTTAGTAGTGTGTGCCTCTAGTCCTAGCAACTTGGGAGGCTGAGGCGTGAGAATTGCTTGAATCTGAGGAGGAGGTTGCAGTGATCTGCAATCACGCCATTGCACTCCAGCCTGGGTGACAGAGCAAGACTCCATCTCAGAACAAAGGAAAAAAAAAGACTATTTATTTGAGCAACGACTTGTTTGATAATTTTGTAAATTTTGCAGCCTAACAATATTGATTTTAAAACTGCAAATCTTTGACACATCATCGTTTAATAATATGCCTTTCACAATGTCTAATTGCTAGCTGATAGACAAGAATCTACTTGCAATCCCAAGTTTCCATCTGGTAGCTGATGGTTTCAGTGTGAGTTTACTAATAATAAATTTTATTTTAAAATGAATATTTTAAATTAAATTATGAAGATATGCATTTCTAAGTCTGAATTAGGACTGAATTATGATGAATCAGGTTTTAATCAGGATCAAATATAAAATTATCATCCTAGCCCAGTGAGGAGGAGACAAAACATCTCCTAACATGTCTCCTCAGATGTCCCAGAGGCAATTCAAAATCAACATTTCCATAAGTGCCTCTGATTTAACTTCCATCCTGTATTCTTTCTGTGTGTCCCACCAACTATTTTGTCACCCAAATCTAGGAATTATCCTTAGCCCTATTTTATACCTTATTCAACCATTAAATCACAAAATTCAAGTCAATGCTGCTTGGTAAGTATCCTTTCTTTCAACCCCATGTCACTACAAATACTCATTGAGCATATACTCTGAAGTAGGCACTGTGAAAGACCCTGGGATGCCGTGGCAGATGAGTGGCTTACAGTCTAGAACAGGAGACAGATCCTGAGCAAATGTTACGCGATTGTAGCCAAAGACAAGTACAAGTCCTATTTTTGTGTCTCAAAAGGCTGTGAATCCTGATCTAAGTGGGGTCCATGAAGGCTTTCCTGGAGAAGTGACATTAAAACTGAAACCTCAAGGATGAAAAGGAGTTAAGTGATATAAAAGAAGAAAAAAATATTCCAAGGAGGAAGAATATCATCTACAATGGTTGTGAGTCAGGAAAGGACATGGTATGTGTGAAGAAAACAGAAAATTCCCAGAAACTAAGAGATGAGCAGCTTGCATCTATATGGTCTTTCGCTGTACTACCAAAATTGTTTAAATGTTTTCTTTTTCTTCTGCCTTGGACTACTAGCATCAGTTTTTCACTTTGCCTCCAGAGAGACTTTCCAAAATGCAAACCTCATTATGCCACAAAATCCACAATGGTTTCCCACTGACTACACAGTAAAGGTCAAATTCCCACAAGAGATTCTTCCATTCTCTTCTTTGTGTCTTCCACCCACTCTAGCACTTAGTGACAATGATGCCGTTTATAGCTCTTCAAAACAGTCAATCCTGTTCACCTACTTATGTCTTTGCCAGCTGCTATTTTCTTCATTTGGAATGTCTTTGTCTGCCTGGAAAACTCCCATTCATCCTTTAATGGGACTGATATTGTATATTTTCTAAACCAGAGGCCAGCTACAGTTCATGAGACAAATCCAACTCTCTGCCTGTATGACCTGTGAACTAAAAATTGTTTACCTTTAGTAGAGGTTGAAATAAAATCAAAAGAAGAATATTTTGTGATATGTAAAAATTAAAACACATTTAAATTTCAATGACCATAAGTGGAATATTTTTAGAGCATACCCACACTCATTTGTTTACATATTGCCTACAGCTGCTTTTGCACTACAGTGGCAAAGCTAAACAACAGAGACCACTTAGCCCTCAAAACTGAAATATTTACTGTCTGGTTTTCTGCAAAAAAAAGGTTGCTCACTTCTGCTCAAATCTAATCTTTCCAATATGCTCCTTATAGGCCCCCTCCCCTGGAAAAATGTTCTTGGAGCAAAACAGTTACCTTGACTACCATCCAAAGCAAATAACAGAAAAAATTATTTTAAAAATTTGAGTATAAAACTTGACTTCACCTTAATTTCCTCAGCTGTATAATGGAGACAATAAAAGTGTCCATCTCATAGGTGCTCTGTGAGGATCAAAATAGTTAATAAAGTGTTTGGAATAGTGCCTGGTGCATAAAAAATGTTCGTTAAGTCAACTGTATTAAACATTTTTCCTCTAATATATCTTGCATATTCATCTACTGTTTCCCTTCACTGTATTTCAGTTCTTTTTCCCTTATGAGTCAATTGTGATTTTTCTTTTGACTTGTGCAAGGTGACTCCTCAATAAATATCTAGTGAATAAATAAATGAATGAAAATGAAGGGACTCATGGCCATGGATAACAGTGAGAATGAAAGTGAATTGTGTTGAACACTGTACTGCTGTTTAATATTTACATTACAAATTTTGTGCTACTTTATGACTTTTAGCTGAATTTTTAAAATGTAATGAAGCCAGAAATTATTTCACTCAAATGCCAGAAAATGTAAGATACTTTTGATCAAACTGGAGGGGTTATATTAAATATTAAAGTCTTACAAGCGTCAGTAACTCTAAACTTATGTTGACTTGAGGATCATTTCCTGACTTTTACTGGAACCATTCTGGGCAGTATATTCCCTCTTCCTGATGTCTTTGTGAGCTTCTACTCCAATTTCTCTTTTCATGTCTTCTTTATTTTACCACAGACTTATATGCCTCCAGCACATGAAGCTGCACTTAACTTGGCTCAAAAGCAAGGATAGATATTATCACAATGTAAGAGATTAAAAAGCATTCTAACCTCAAAAGAAACACACATGCAGAGTCCGCAGAATATGTAGGGAAGACTTTTTTTCTTATGTTAATAAAATGGCAATCCCAGCTTTAATTTAGGATGCATCTATTGAGATCTAGACCAGGTTAGTCATTTTCAGCGAAACGCTGGGGTGTATTCTCCAGAAATCTGTTTCCATGAAGAATCTGCAAAGCCCTCAGGAGTTAATCCATCTTGAGAGAAAAGACTCTGGGAAACAAGTTTAGGCCAGTAGCAGAGTTTTGGTTACCAGAGAGGAGAGGGGACATTGAAGACAGCAGGGAATTTGCCCTTTCTGAGTTTTTGTTTGTTTGTTTGAGACAGGGTCTCACTCTGATGTCCAGGCTGGAATGCAGTGGCATGATCATAGCTCACAGTAGCCTCAAATTTCTGGTCTTCAGTGATCCTCTTGCCTCAGCCTCCCAAATAGCTGGGACCACAGGCATGCACCACCATGCCCAGCTAGTGTGTTTTATTTTTTGTAGAGATGTTGTTATGTTGCCCAGGCTGGTCTTGAACTTCTGGGCTCAAGTGACCCTCTTGTCTAGGCCTCCCAAAGTGCTGGGATTATAGACATGAGCTACTGCACCCAGGCTGCCTTTCTAATTATCTGCCAGTCTAGTCCCCAAAGATTCACCTAATCTTCAAATGTGAATGTTAAACGTGAAAGGGCAATTTCTCAGAATCTTGGTATGATGTTGAGTCATAAGTAACATTTCTTTAGGTCCTCTTCAAGAAAGTGCATGCATACATAAATGCACAAAAAGAAGAAGGAAAAGAAAAGAAAAGAAAAGAAAAAAGAAAAAGAAAGAAAGAAAGAAAGAAAGAAAGAAAGAAAGAAAGAAAGAAAGAAAGAAAGAAAGAAAGAAAAAGAGAAAGAGAGAAAGGGAGAAAAGAAGGGAGGAAGGAAAATGAAAGGAAAAAACAGAAAAGAAAAAAGAAAAGAAAAGAAAGAAAAGAAAAGGCATATCTGATCAAAAGTTCCTTAGAGAATGGACTAGCTAACCTGAGACCTAAATGAAGGAGTGGTGAGGTGCAGGAACATCTACTACAAAGGCTTGGTTATGATGAATATTATGACCCATTTGGGAAACTACAACTCATTTAACTCTGACCACAACCCTCTGAGGTGGATACAATTATTATCTCCATTTAAAATGAGAAACTGAATTATAGAGAGGTTAAGTAACTTGCTTTATGTTACATAGCTAAAAAAGTAGCAGGTCTAGGATTCAAACTCAAACAGTCTGACTCCCACATCTGTGATCTTAACCTCTACTTTATAATATTCCTAATATAATAGCCACCTTAAGGTAAGAAAGTTTATATCACATACTGTATTAAGTACATTATACGTATTGCTTGATTTAAATATGCTCCAGTTATCTCTTGCTTCATACCAAAATTTAGTGACTTAAATCAATAAAAATAATTTATTTCTCTCATGAATCTGCAATTTGGGCTGGGTCCTACCCTACCCAATGCCAACTAAATTGAGGTGTGCAGGATCTGCTTTTAAGATGGGTCACTCACATGCTGAGAAGTTATTATGGGCCCCAGGGTGAGTTTTTCCCACCTAGACTTCTGGGTGTCCTGGTGATTAACATTTGACTCCTTGTTACTTATGCCAATTTCTGCAGCTGACTTCAACTTTTCCCCAAAAAACAGGTTTTTCTTTTCCATCATGTCAGTCTGCAATTTTTGCAAGCCTTTATGCTCTACTTCCTCTTGAATGTTTTGCCACTTAGAAATTTTTTCTGCCAGATAACATAAATCATCTCTCTCAAGTTCAAATTTTTTCCACAGATCTCTAGGGCAGAGGGGAAAGATGCCAGTCTCTTTGCTAAAGCATACCAAGAGTGACCTTTACTCCAGTTCCTAACCAGTTTCTCATCTCCATCTGAGACTACCTCAGCCTGGACTTCATTACCCATGTCACTATTAGCATTTTGGTCAAAGCCATTCAACAAGTCTCTAGGTGGTTGCAAACTTTCCCACATTTTTCTGTCCTCTTCTGAGTCCTCCAAACTCTTCCAACCTCTGCCTATTACCCAGTTCCAAAATTGCTTCCACGTTTTTGGGTATCTTCACGGCAGCATCCTACTCTCTGCAGTACGAATTTCCTGTACTAGTTTCTTCTCACTCTCCTCTGAAGAAATACTGGAGACTGGGTAATTTATAAAGGAAAGAAGTTTAATTGACCCACAGTTCTGCAGGGGTGGGAGGCCTCAAGAAATTTAGAATCATGGTGGAAGGAGAAGCAAATAAATCCTTCTTCACATGGCAGCAGGAAGGAGAAGAATAAGAAATGAGCAAATGGTGAAGCTCCTTATAAAACCATCAGATCTCGTGACAATTTACTATCATGAGAATAGCATGGGGGAAACTGCCTCCATGATTCAATTACCTCCCACCGGGTGCCTCCCACCACACATAGGGGTTATGGGAATTACAATTCAAGATGAGATTTGAGTGGGCACATAGCTAAACTGTATCAATGGGGGTGGTTTCTAATGGTTTAGCACCATCCCCCTAGTGCTGTCTCATGACAGAATTCTCATTAGATCCGGTTGTTTAGAGGTATGTAGTATATCTCTTGTCCCTCTCTCTCCTGCTCAACAATGGTAAGATCTGCTTGCTTCCCCAGTGCCTTCTGCAATGATTGTAAGTTTTCTGATGCCTCCCTAATATGAGCTTTTGCAAATATTCTTTATCAGGTTAAGGAATTTTTGCTTTAGACCAAATTTACTGAAAGTTATTAACACGAATGGGTGTTGAGTTTTGACAAATGCTTTCTTTGCATTTATTGATATAATGATGTGACTTTTCTTCTTTAGCTTGCTAATGTGAATCAATTATATTGATTGATTTTCAGAAGTTGAACCAGCCTTATATACCTGTGATAAATCACCTTGGTAGTGACATACACTTTGTTTTATACATTGCTGGACTTGATTTGCTATTTTGTTGAGAATTTTTGTATCTATGTTAATTAGAGATATTGATTTCTAGTTTTCTTTTCTTGTAATGCCTTTTTCTGATTTTGGTATGAGGATAGTGCTGGGCCTCAGAGAATGAATTAGAAAGTATTCACTCACTTTCTATCATCTAAAAAACATTGCAGAAAATTAGCATGATTTCTTTCTTAAATGTTTGGTCAAATTCATGGTGAACCCATCTGCACCTGATCCTTTTTGTTTTGGAATGCTATCAACTATTGATTCAATTTTTCAAATAAATATAAGTCTATTCAGATGGTCTGTTTTTTCTTGTGTGAGTTTTGGCAGATTATGTCTTTCAGGGCATGGGTTCATTTCACCTAGGCCAGCATG
Organism: Colobus angolensis palliatus; assembly: GCF_000951035.1. Taxonomy (NCBI): domain Eukaryota; kingdom Metazoa; phylum Chordata; class Mammalia; order Primates; family Cercopithecidae; genus Colobus; species Colobus angolensis. The sequence goes on along the minus strand of NW_012118966.1, from coordinate 1,884,935 downwards.
TGAGATTAGAATTGTTTGTAGTATTTCTTTCTGTTTTTTTAAAACTTTTCAAAGAGAGAGTGTCTTGCTCTGTTGCTCAGACTGACATGCTGTGGCATGATTGTATCTCATTGCAGCCTCAAACTCTTGGGCTCATGGAATCTTCCCACGTCAGTCACCTGAGTAGCTAGGATTTCAAGTATGCACCACCATACCCAGATATTTTGTTAAATTATTTTTGTAGAGATAAGTTCTATTTTGCCTAGGTTAGTCTCAAATCCTGGCCTGAATTTATCCTCCTGCCTTGACCTCCCAAAGGGCTGGGATTGCAGGCATAAGCCATCAAGCCCGGCCCATAGTATTCCTTTGTTATCATTTTAACGTCCATGGGAACTGTAGTAATTTTTTTTCTTTCCTTTCGGATATGAGTAACTTGTCTTCTCTCTCTTTTGCTTTTTTTTCCAGTTACCGTGACTAGAAGCTTAAGAATTGAACTTTTCATTAGTTTCATTAATTTTCTCTACTGATTTTTTGTTTTCAGTTTCATTTATTTGTGTCCTAGCTTTTATTTCTTTTTTTTTCTACTTCCTTTGTATTTTATTTGCTTTTTCTTTTCCAGTGTTCTAAACTGGTTGATCTATAATTGATTTTAGACATTTCTTTTTTCTCTATTATACACATTTAGTACTATAAAATTCCCTCTAATCACTGCATTTGCTGCATTCTACAAGTTTTAATAAGCTATGTTTTAAATTTCACTTAGTTTAATTTCTCATGAGCTTTTTTTCTTGGACCCATGAATTATTTAGAAGTATATTGCTTAATCTCCACATAGTTTGGTATTTTTCAGCTATCTACCTTTCTACTATTCCTCTCTAGTTTAATTCCATTGTTGCCTGATAGCAGACATTGTATGTGTTGTGTTTTTAAAAATTTATCAAGGGGTATTTTATTGTCAAGAACGTGGTCTATCTTGGTCAGTGTTCCATGTGAGGTGGAGAAGAACATGTATTCTGTTGATGTTGCATAAAGTAGTCTATCGATGTCCATTATGTCCAATTGTTTGGTGGTGTTATGGAGTTCAACTATGTCCATATTGATTTTCTGCCTGCTGAATCTGTTCATTTCTGACAGAGGGCATTGAAGTCTCCAACTATAATAGTATATTCATCTATTTCTCATTGCAGTTCTATCAGTTTTTGCTTCATATATTTTGATTCCCTATTATTAGTTACATACAAATTAAGAATTATGTCTTCTTGAAGAATTAATCCTTTTGTCACTATGTAATGCCCTTCTGATATTTTTTTTAACTCTATGCCTGTGCTTACCCATGTAATGCACTTCTTTATCCCTGATGACATTCCTTGTTCTGAAGCCTGCTCTGCCTGAAATTGATATATCAATTTCCACTTTCATTTGGTTAGTATTAGAATGGTATAATTTTCTTCATCCATTTACTTTTAATCTACATCTCTTTATATTTAAAATAGATTTCCTGTAGACAACATTTAGTTGAGTTTTAATTTTTTATCCACTATGACAATCTTTGTCTTTTAATTGGTGCATTTAGACAATTAACATTCAAAGTGATTATCGATATAGTTTTATTAGAATCTACCATATTTGTTACTGGTTTTTATTTCCTATGCTTCTTATTTGATTCTATTTTTGTCCTCCACTTATTTTTGCCTTTTGTGGTTTTGACTGAGCATTTGATGTAATTTTATTTTCTCTCCTTCTTAACATATCACTTATACCTTTTTTAAAAACAAAACATTTTTAGTGGTTATCTCAGAATTTACAGTGTACCTTTACCATTACTCCAAGTGTACTTTCAAATAATGCTATACCACTTCACAGGTAGTATAAATACCTTATAATGGCAAAATAGTTCTAAGCCCTCCCTCAAGTCTCTTGTATAATTGTTGTCATTTATTTCACTTATATATAAGTATATATAAGTGTGTGTGTACATATATGTATGCACTTTATATAGATACTTCATATATATATCCTTGTATGTGTGTGTGTAACACACACACAGAGACACATGTATACATACAATTGAATACAATTATGCTATTGTTATTTTTAACAAACTGTTATCTGTTACATCAATCAGGTATGAGAAAAATAAGAGTTTTTTTTATTTTACCTTCACTTATTCCTTCTCCAATGCTCTTCTTCATGTAGATCCAAGTTTGTGACCTATATCACTTTTCTTCTTGCTGAAGAGCTTTTTAAAACATTTCTTGTAAGGCACAACAAATTCCAATTTTTGTTTTTCTGAGGAAGTCTTCATTTCTCACTCATTTTTAGAGGACAGTTTTACAGGGTATAAGATTATAGGTCGATAGGTCAGTGGAGTTTTAAATCTCTCAACACTTTAAATATTTCACTGTTCTCTCTTCTTTCTTTTCTTTTCCTTCCTTCCTTCCTTCCTTCCTTCCTTCCTTCCTTCCTTCCTTCCTTCCTTCCTTTCTTTCTTTCTTCTTTTTTGAGATGGAGTTTTGCTCTTGTCACCCAGGCTGGAGTGCAATGCTGTGATCTCGGCTCATTGAAATCTCCATCTCCTGTGTTCAAATGATTCTCCTGTGTCAGCCTCCTGAGTAGCTGGGATTACAGGTGCACACGACCATGTCCGACTAACTGTTTTTTGTATTTTTTTAGTAGACATGGGTTTTTGTTATGTTGGCCAGGCTAGTCTTGGACTCCTGATATCAGGTGATCTACCCACCTCGGCCTCCCAAAGTGCTGGGATTACAGCTGCAAGCCACCACACCCGACCTGCTTTTCTTCTTTCTAGGGAGAAGTCAGATGCAAATGAAATTCTTACTTTTCTCCTCTATAGGTAAGGTGAGATTTTTCACCTCTGCTTTCTCTTTGTTGTTGTTGTTGTTCCACCCCTACCCAACCCCCCAACTTCTTTCAAAATTTTATCTTTGATTTTCTATAGTTTGAAGATGATATGCCTAGGTATAGAGACTTTTTCACATTGATCCTGCCCAGTGTTCTCTGTACTTCCTGGATTTGTGATTTAGTGTCAGACATTAATTTGGGGGAAATCCTCAATCATTATTGTTTCAAATATTTCCTCTGTTTTTCTTTCTCTTTATTGTCCTCCTGATATCCTCATTATGTGTATTTATGCTTCTGGAATTGTTCTCCAGTTTTTGGATATTATGTCCTTCCTTTCTTTCTTTTCCAGTCTTTGTTCTATTTGCTTTTCAGTTACATGTCTGTTGACATGTTCTCAAGCTCAGAGACTCTTTCCTTAGCTTTGTCCAATCTACTAAAGCCATTGAAGGAATTATTCATTTCTGTTGTTGTTTTTTGTTTGTTTTTTGTTTTTGTTTTTGTTGATCTCTAGCATTTTGGGGGTTCTTCCTTAGAAAATCCCTATTTCTCTACTTATACTGCCCATCTATTCTTGCATGCTGTCTACTTCATTCACTACAGCCCTTATCATATTAATGAAAGTGGTTTTAAATTCTCAGTCTGATAATTGTAACATTCCTGCCATATCTTAAGTCTGGTTTTGATTCTTGGTCTGTCTCTGCAAACTGTGGTTTTTGCCTTTAGTATGCCTTGTAATTTTTTCTTGATAGCTGAACATGATGCCTTGAGTAAAAGAAACTGCTATAAATAGGCCTTTATTAATGTGGTGGTAAGGTGTGGGGGAAAATAAGTGTTTTATAATCTTATGAATAGGTCTCAGTCTTTTACTAAGCCTATGTCTCTGGGCTGTGAACTTCACACATGCTTCTCAGTCACATCCCCTCAACTCAGATGGGACAAGATAACTAGACTGAGCTGAAGTTGGGTGTTTTCCTTCTTCCACATGGAAGACCAGATAGGGTTGGGTACACCTCTTTTCCCAGGTCAGTCAGTTTCTGATGAAACTCTAGCAATTTTAATTTTCAGCAACTAGTTAAATGGTTTCCCCCGGGGACAGAACTTATTAAGAACAGAATGTATTGGTATATTTCCAGAAAGTTCCTTCCCTTTCCTCTGTCAGAAGCACAAAGGAATCTTTTCTCCTGTAATCACTGTGAGAACTTGATAAGGATCCAGGAAGTAAAACCCATAAAAGCATGAAGTCTTTCCTAAGACTGAGTCCCCCAGAAGCCGTTAGCTCTCAGATCCATCCACATGAAACTTCTGGCAATTCATCAGTTATACTTTAGGTTTTCTTCATTAGTTTCTGCTCAGGTAAGCTGTGATTCTCTATATTTGTTTGGGCAGCAGTTTGACCTGTAACCTTACTTCTCTATGAATCTAAGAAAGGTTATTGATTTTTCATTTTTTTTCAGCCTCTTATTTTTTGTTAGGAAGGAGTGGAAACTTCTAAGCTTTTTATATGCCAAACTATAAACCAGGAGTCCTTATTTTTTTTTAATCCAGGGGGTTAGTCCAGAATTTCAGTGTACACAAATTGTACTGAATTGAGGGAGTTTCGCTATCTGACATTTTTTTTGTTCAGTGAATCCTCAAATTCCAACTAATTAATATATTTCCAAATTTTCTTTTAGGAGAAAAAGCATTTTAAAATTAAACCAGGTACTATTAGAAATTTATTTGTGAAAGCTTAAGTTCACCACATATTTTGAATTGGTCTTATATCTTACACTTTTTACATTTTCTATTTTAATTACAATTCTTAAGTACCAGAAGAAATTTCAGAAATCATCACTGGGGACCCCCTCCTTGTTTTATAAATAAAGAAACTAAATCTCAGAGAGTCTACCATTTTTCCTTTGGTCACTTAATGACAAAGCTTCAACTAAATCCAAGACACACGTTATTCATATTGAGAGGGAAGAATATAAAGAGGCAAAGGCCATGCCATGTCTAATGCTCTGAGGTGTGATCTGCTGCATATAAAGATGATCTTGGGTTGGACATAAACAATGGGGATGGAAGTTACTTAAGCTGGCACTAGAGAGACATGTGGTGCCAGTTCAGGGAAGACTTTGGAGGCAACATCAATGAAGGCATTGTAGGACTGAAAAAGAGAGAGAAGTAGAACCATGAAATTTGTAGCCTAAAAAATCACTCCGACTATGGGAAAAGCCACAGGGATGAGAAAGACACAAAATACTCAGCAAATGAAGATAATTTATAAGGCTAGAGCTTAGAGCCTGCTGTGAGGAGTCACAGGAAATGTAGGCTAGAGTCAGATCCTGAAGGAAGCCCCGTCTGTCTTGGAGTAAGACTTGTGTAGTTAATCCACCAGGGAATGAAGTCACTTTGGTAGATTATATGTTCAGAACATAAGAATCATGCTAAAAAGATTCATTTGTATTCATAATATTGTAGCTATGAATGTAGACAATGGATTGACAGATTTTACAAATATTTCAGAAAAAGTTGGAAAGAAAAAAAAAAACTATGCCTTTCAATTAACCAGAACTGGCTATTTTCGTTTTCTGTTTTCCAGTTGTTTGAGATTGATTGAAGACCTCAACTGTAACAAAAAACAAACTCAGAGAGGGCAGAGAAAGGCAACTGAGATCTCACCATACAATGCCTTGGTGAGATGGACTTTCTGGTAAACCTTACGTTAACTCCTCAAGGAAATGCCTGGGCATATACCAGAATAGTGCCTGCCTGTGTGATGCAACCTAATGTTGCCTCTACTTGCTGGAATTTTACTTTGTGCCTCTGGGTGGTAATTAGGGATTGTTTGATCTTAGTCAATAAAATACTATTCAATTTCCCCTGCAGACATCAGAGATGCATTTATTATAGTAAAAATATTTTCCCATGCCACTATTTGAATTTAAAGCATACATGTCTGCTCATTTAATTTCTAGCTACTTACACAAGCTTTTTAACATATAGAGTAAGTGCAAATTAAAAACCGAAGGACATTACTCATGTTTCTGGAGGTAAAGATGGATGGATGTTCAGTAAATTACACCTACTCCTATGGAAGCTGCTGTTGATGAAGCTTATGAAGTTTAATTTCTTGATTTATCTACACTGGCTGACTCCCATGACCATCTATATTCTGAAGCTTAGATTAAACAGATGATGCAAGAAACACCTACATTCAGAATTTGAGAAGTACCTTTGAAAATTCAATGGAATCCTTTGTAATAAATTTCTAAATCACACATGTCAGACATATTGTGGTCCAAATCCTGCCATTTCATTCATTATAAACATTCACCTTAAAGCAGAATTTCTCTGTAAAGCTGGTAGCAATCGTTTTTCACATTTCCTGTGTTATTACAAAGAGGTGCCATTCTGTGTAAGAACTTATGAGGCTGCTAGTGGTAAATTCACTTGTTGCAGCAGTAGACTTGGGAGACAGACAAAAGATCTTGCATTTGTCTGATGATTAAGTAATAAGCACCATCAATACGTTCACAAAGAATAGGGGAGGAAATAACACCCTGACTCAGTGCTGTTGCCACCTTGGGTATGTGAATTCATTGGTATCTTTGTTAATTTGGTGAAATACAAACTCAACATTTAGAAACTGAATATTTTCTGTTTACTTCATTACACTGTATTATATGACATTAAAGAGCAGATTAAGCAAGTATGATGTTTAATATAAAAACTACTAATATTATATTTCCAGTTAAAAAAAGTCTTCCAAACAAGTGAAGGAATTTGTATGTTGTATCAAATGTCTCCAAACACCATAACTTCTTGATATTGTTGTGATTCTTATTAGTATGAAAAAGGATACAAGTGACATAGTTCATAATAAATGTTAAAGTAATATTCTGAAAACGCATTAGTAATAGGATTTGAATTCACTCATAAATAAAAAGCATTAAAATATTTTGTTTGTTTTTGAGAAATAAGGACTAGCACCAAATCAAGAGTTATACGATACAGAGAAAAATAGCAGCCCCACTTCAAAGGGCATATAACCTTAAGGAGATTAGATAATATGTGCATTAACAGTTAAATAATCGAGTGGTTGAATAAGGAGTTATAGAACATATAAAACCACAGAAAATTGATGTCAAGGTGCAAATGTATGATTAAATTAAAATCTAATTAGTAGTAAAGACATTAAATGCTATGAGGTCATAGGCTACAGAGTGCATGTGTGTTGGTGTGGTCAAGAAGGCTTCATGGGGAAATGAGAAATTAAGTGGCATTAAAGTAGCAGGAGGAAATGGGCAGAGGGAGAAGGAAGGGATGGGTTTTCAGAAGGGGAGAGGGAGACGTGGAGGGAGTTTACAGTAAGACTCCAGGGCAAGGAGGAGGGGGAATCCAACAGTAATACCAGGCAGTGACTATATCAATCTGGATATAATCAAACATCTATGAGGGAGAATAGTGGAAAATGGGCTGGAATGATAGGCTGAAGAAAGCTTCGGACTCCTTCAGTCGGACCTTTATTGAAAATTTCCCCTGAATGGTAGTCTTCCACTTCTTCTCCAGGTCTCTGATGGTATACTGACTTTGGTAGAATGTGTTGCATGTCATCAATGCCCTTGTTTGATTCATTGCCTCATATTCAGAATCAAAATGTAGAGCTTGGTACAAACTGGCTTTTACAAAAGATGCAGATGACTGCAAAATCACAGTTTCTAGAATGTGCATCTGCTTGTCATTTATTTCAACTGTCTGATGGGCACTTACACTGAAACCCTGCTACTCTTCCCTCTAATCAAGTCTACAATGAAATTCTACTTCATTCTAAATGCCTATCTTCTCTATATTTGTTGGAGGCACTTCAAAGGCAGTTCCATCATCACGGCTACCTGAGCTGAAAGTATTCTCCAATACATATAAGATGACTAAATAATTTATCATCCAAGTGAAAGGAGTGTTATCAATAATCCTTCTGGGACAACAGATATAAATTGGATGATCCTAGGGAAACAGGACTAACAGTTACACTATTTGATTTTTCCGTCATTGTATCCTGTCAATTCCTTTTTTAAATTATCTTAACTTTTCTCCTTTTACTCTCATCGCTTCTGTATCAGTCCCCACACTGGGTTCAATTGCACCCTCTGTTCTTTCTTGCTAGTCATCCATCCCTCTCCTTTCATTCCATCCTGACACAGGAAAATGTACCTAAAACTCTATTTTGAGTGTTACTCTCTTGTTAAAGAACCTACAATGAGTCTTCAATTATTTTCCCCAAAAGAATGAAGTTTTCAGCTGGGAGCATTTGGCTCACACCAGTAATCCAGCATGTTGGGAGGCCAAAGTGGGGGGACTGCTTGAGCCCAAAAGTTTGAGGCTAGCCTGGGCAATCTAGTGAGATCTTGTCTTTACAAAAAAAAATTTTTTTAATTAGCCAGGTGTGGTGGTGTGTACTTGTAGTCCCAGCTACTTGGGAGGCTGAGGCGGGAGGATCACTTGAACCCAGAATGTCAAAGCTGTGGTGAGCCAGGATTGCACCACTGCACTCCAATCTGGGCAACAGAATGAGACCCTGTCTCAAAGAAGTAAAAATAAATAAATAAACTTTTCTTTCTGGTTTTTTAGGACCAGCTTGATCTACATCTATCTACCTGTTGTTATTTTCTCTTGTTCTCAATTACACCACTGGATTTTCAGGATTTTCCATACTCTTCCTTCCTTCCTTCCTTTTTATTTATTTATTATTGCTTTTGCAAGTACTGATTATCCACATCTATACCACGCCCTTTTATTTTATGTTTTCCTAATCTAGTTACTGTATAATCTTTAGAGCCTTCCCTGATACTGAACCCTTCTTTGAACTTCTTAATAACCTTACATTGAATCTTTGACAAGCCGCTAAGCTTTTGAGTTCCTATTTTCTTTTGCTACCATGATTTCAAGTTTGTTTTCTTAAACAATTTCTCTTTAAACTAGATTGTTAATTCCTTGAGGAGACAGAATAGGGGTGTCATATGTCATTCACATAAAGGTGTTTTGAATATATGATGAGAGATGTGTCTTTCCCATCAAAATTTCTTCTCTTTTTTTGAGACGGGCTGTGGCTCTGTTGCCCAGGCTGAAGTGCAGTGGGGTAATTTCAGCTCACTGCGATCTCCACCTCCCAGACTCAATAAATCTTCCCACCTCAGCCTACCCGATAGTTGAGATCACAGATGCCTAAATCTCTTCTTATTCCACTCCTGCCTAATTTGCTCTTGACCACTTCTAAAAAGCAAAAGAAGACAAAAAAATTAAGCATCTGTTTTCATTTCACAACTATCTACCCTATAAATCCTCCTCTCCTTACTAAGTGAAACAAATACATTCCAAGATGTGAGGTATTACTGTTCTGAGTCTTCAAAGTCTTTACCCAATTCAGCAGAATCATTCTCAGATAGCCACAGAGTTTGCTTTCTTATGCATAATGGATTCATATACAAAAATTTCCTGACCAGGATTATTCCTGGTAAAATGTAAATCTGGTGTTGTTCCCTGTGCTTTTATATGTTTCTATCTTTAAGCCTGAATGTGATGCCTTATGTAAACCTGTATGTTTAGGATGGAGGGGATGGTGAATTTAATTCAAATGTAATGCAAATGCAATTCCCACTAAAACACAGATCTTCAGAGGCCATGAGTAATATTCCTCCTGAAGCCCTCTTGCTGATTAATTCAGGGAGGGGGATTAAAGATTCAAACTGGTGTACTTAATGTGATTCAAAAATGTAAACAGTGCACTGAATGAGTGTTCTGTCTCTTGATTGGTTACCTGATATACTTCATTAGCTAGTGTCCTCTTAAAAGAGGAGATGGGAGGTGAGGGATTTATAGGTGGTATAAAATAGCAGTACTTGGGTGTGATGATCTCTGCCTCTTCCTTTGTCCCCTTCCACGGTCCTCTTGGCCCTGTGAACACACATGGCCAATGCTGGAAACTGAGTCTGCTGGATTCTCCACTTGGTTTACTGGCCTGGCTGTTTACCCTCAGCCTTTCTTGCCTGGGCACCTTGGTCCTTGATTCATCATCTGTGATCCATGGAACTTGTGATACATGGTGATACATGGTGGGTCAGAAGTTCTAAACCTGAGGAAAGTGGGAGCCACAATCCCATGTCACTGCGAGGCCATCACAAGCTGGCTCTGTTCCAGTATACCTGTGTAGGTTACAGGGAAAGGCACACCGCCTTGCTGTTTCCCTCAACTTCTAGGACCTGCCTTTTTCTTTGATTTCTATTCAAGAAAGAAAGGAAACCTTGATTTTCTACTTCTGACTTCCATTTTCTTTTCTCTATTAACTTCTGAACAGGAGAAAAATAAAGTAAGCTTTTTTTCTCTATCTATACTCCTTCTTCCTGGTTTTAGCAGTGAACTAGGCACTCTAGGAGCTGGAGTCCCCAGGTCTGGGGCCTGAATGTGTTTAAAGAGAACGTAACCTCCCTGCACATAAAGCCAGCCTTTCATTGCAATTGTCTTACAAGGGGACTAAGTCCCAGCATCCTCCTGCCCCAAATCAGATTTAACAGAGCAAATTAACACCATCAATTTAATGCTATTTAAAAAATAAATATCTTGATTATACACAAAGTCAATGGAATACCTCTTCTTTTTCACTGATGGAAAAAATTTCTCACAAAATATCTCCTGAGTGAAGGCATTGGTTTTCATAATTAGATCCTAATAGTATGTAATTATAAAATTATTTCTTACAATTCTACAGTCATATATTACATGTATGGCTATAAAAATTCAAAGTTTAAGCATCAATGATCATCGCAGATACCCCACATATCTTAAAATAAGTGAAAAATACCAGCTTCCTATATAGCATCATTCTGAGCAATAATTATTACTACAGTTAATTACTTATCTATTGTACCTTAAGATTATTTACTCACAGCCATGACATTAATAGTATACTGCTTGGAATTTTACCAGATAAAGACAGCCTGCTAATTCTTTCGTATTCTCTCTTTTCTTTTTAAAACAATATTCATTCAGTATTTATTAAAAAGCTGCTTTGAACCAAGACTTTCATGGGTAAAGCAACAGAAATAATAAATATGGGTCCTCAACCAGAGGAGCTCATGTACTTTTGTATACCAAGTATTTTCTGTACTATCTTCCTCCTTACTTTTGTTTAATTTCATAATATAATAGTTTCCCAAATCTGTGGCAGATATTTCTCTGAAGTGATGATTAGAAATGAATAGCAGAGTCTAAGTCTCATAGTTATCTTTTGGATAACTACTTTATCCAAAAGATTAATGGTTCCACTTTTCATTTTTAAGCTTAGTTGTTCATTCTAATTTTTACAGATTCATTTATTCACTCATTCATTCCATAAACATTTATTAAGCAATGACTTTGAGTCCACTGCTATAGTTGGCCTCTAGACATAAACCATCTATATTGGCCTTCGAAGTGATCTGCCTACTGAGCCATACATATGATAATGCTATAATAGGGAAATACAATATGAAATAAGGGAAGGGGATTGAGTCTGCCCAGGGTCGGATGGGAATACTTTTCAGAACAGTAAATAACTTGCACTGAATGTTGAAGGAGTAGAAGCACGTGAAACAGTTAAGTGGGAAAAGGCAGTCTTATCCAAGTGAACTGTACAAAGGAGTGGAGGCTTGAGCAAGCAAAGTTTCTTAAAACTCAAAATAGAGTATGCCAAAGAGCCTATTTCAGTTTTGTTGGGCATACAAATGTGCCCAGCTACAAGATGGCATTTCCTGTCCTTCCTTACAGATAAGGGTGAACAGTGGCAATGTGCCCCGGGCTTGGTTAATGAATTATAATTGGTAGTTGTATAGTGAGGCTTCCCAGCAAACTCCTTAAAAAAGGAGGAGGCTCACCTGGACTGAACCTTTTGCCCTTTGCGCTTTGGCCTTCTGTTCTTCCTGCATGTGATAGAAACACGATGCCCAGAGGAAGAACAATGCCCTGTGACCATATAGCAACAAGCACATTCTCAGAAGGGTCGAGCAGAAAGACGCAAGGAGCCTGTAGCCCTGAGATAACATGGAGTAGCTCTGCCTGCCAGCCCTACACTGTCCATCTGAGACCTCTCATGACCAGAGGAAAGGTTCCTTAGTTAAGCCACTTGTTTTCAGATTTGTGTTACTTGGGAAAACTGACGGAGTAAACCTGAACAGGCTGGAAGAAGCAGACATTTCTGAACAACACCCTCATAGGTTCTGATTCTGATTCTAGTCATCTAAATGGCACCTAAGAATTCCAACTTTACTTTCTGATGTATGTGGTCCCAAGATAACCTGCATTTAAACAAACAAACCAAATTTAACAAATGTGAAAAATAAAAAACTCTCTCAAATTTTTGGATATGGAGCAATTGATGTGTTTGCAATAGTAGGCAGAACAAGTATTCTTTCTCTCTCTCTTTCTTTTCCTTTCCATCTTCATACAACACGTGGGGAGAGAGGATGGCTATTCACAGTCAACAAAATCCAAATCTATGACATCTATGTTATGGCATAAGACTGATGGAGAAAACATTGTATATTTAATTTAGAAACACTTAAGTAGTGCTTACTATATGACAGAGACTGTTCCAATAACTTAACAAGCATCAATCCATTTACATATTATAAAACTCTACAAGGTAGGAACTACCATTGTCCCAAATTGCAGATGTGGAAACTGAGTCACAGAGATGTTAAATAACTAGGTCATAGAGCTATTTAGACACTATACTATATCTTGAATTTTTAACCATCATAGATTTATCATTTGTGTTTCAACTACTTGTCAGTGACCATAAAAAATCCATAATAGTCAATTATAATGAGAACAAAGATATTATTGCCATATGTTGAGATAGAAACATCTGTAGAAATAAAAATATTATAATGAGGGCATCTAGCATGAATGAATCTTATGGGTTATGATGTTGGTTTAGATAAAGCAAGTAACTTAGCGCGGCTAGCTAATCTCCAAACATCTGTTTCTTAGTTTAATTTCTGGGTTTTATAAATTTGGGAATTCTCAAAGGTCTAGAGTTGTAATCACTGTAAATATTATGGATCTACAGTAGCATTTTCTCAAATATATTATTTTTTCTTTAAACAGTAGTTCTACAAGATGTTAAATTTAAAAAGGGCTTCCTGGTTAAATAAATTTGAAAAATATTAGGTTATACAAAGTCTTTACTGCCAGATTTATGGGAATCTTTGCTGCCAGATTTTTTGAAATCTTGTTAAGAAAAATCCAATTGTAAATCTCTAAGAGTAAAATATATGTAGCATTTTCTGAAAAATTGACCATGCAATCCTTTTTTTCTCAGAGTATTTAATGACAGCATTGTTCCATAGAATACTGTGTATTCCAAATTTAAAATTGTATTTTGTACAACTTGAAGAAATATTTTAAGCAGAACTACTCATAAAAGGTTTTTTTGCAAGCTGCAGGTATCTTTGGTATGTGTAGTCATGTAGATCAGAGAGAGGAAGAATAAAAAACTACTAAATGTAACTCTCCTTACCAGCAAAAAAGCACTATTTTATGAATAATTTGTAAATATTTATAATACTTTTTAAATTCCTCACAATTTATTTTAGCATTTTGTTCTAAAATTTTTCTGTTCCTGGCTTTGAAGAGTTCTGCTGTTTCCTCTTTGAGTTCTGCAAGATCTAGTGTTTGGGGTATTTTTGTGTTTCTTTTTCTTTCTCTAATCATAAAATTGTAACTATAAAGCATAAAAATGGAAAATTCGTCTTGTTCATCCAGCCAGTAAACATCTTTCATCATCTGAAATAAGTGGCAGAACCAATCTTAATGTATGCAGGATAAAAATCAAATTATATTTTCCTTAATGAGCTAAATAAGCAGATAAACGTTTGTTATGGATAAACATCTTGATACATAGTAAATAAATATGCCTGAACTTCTCTGCTAAGGAGAACGCTCTCATTAATGTTGATGTCGTACTATTTTGGTTTCACAAAACATGAAACAAAACTTTAATAACTTATTTGATTATGTTAAACTCAAGGCTCAGAAAAGATTGCTTTGCATTTAATAAGAGGTGTATTTATTTAGATAGTTTTCAATTTTTTAAAATCTCATTTAAAGATAGTAAAAGACTACCTAAGTCAACCAATTCAGTCTGGCTCCTCTGTAGACTTGTTTAATATCAGAACACTGACTTCTTGCATAGCTTGATTTAAAACATTTCTCAATTGAACAGTTTTTCTTCTCTCTGGAGAATATGTGTTTCTTAGGGTATTATTCTCATGTTGCTTACTCTTCCCTGTGTTTGAATGTGTATTTGTGTCTCTCTCTTTTTTTTAAATTCTGAATTCTTGGAAGTCAGATCATTTTTTTACTGTGTGATATTTGTGTCCATTATTTTATTTTTTAAGAAAGAAGATGGCTACATATTAATATCAATTACTACTGTTATTTATTTATTTCCAAATATACTACATAAAGAGGATACGAAGATAAGTTAAAGGCATTGTTTTAAGAATGTCCCATCATTTTGGTAGATAAGTAGTAAAAAAAATGATAAATTCTATCAATGTAATCATAAGATCTACAATAAAGCAGAATTTTCACCTCCCCATTACCCTCCAACAAAAATTCCCAGTCTTCTATTTTTTGTGCTGGAATAAAAATTAAGTGAATTCTGGATACTGGCATATTCTTCAAGTTGTTTTATATCCTTCTGTCTCATATCTTTGTATAGTTATCACCAAGCTGTGGTTTCTCTTTCACCTGAAAGAAGCGAATAAAGAATTGGATATATATTCGCCAAACTGTAAGCAAGCCTTTCATTGTGATATATTTATTATAATTAATTTTTTTTGTAATGAGCAAATATTCTATACTCAGAAACAAATAATTTTTAAAAGTAGTAAATTAAGGAGCACTTGATATAAAATTCAATTAACGTAACAGCTTTTAAAAATCAAAATATGTATAATAATGAAGATGCCTGCTTGCAGAAATGGAAAGATGATAAAATGCAAGATAAAAAGCAGTTTTATAATATCACTTATTAATATGTTCAGTAAAATAGGAGCAACCCAATGTCACATAAATATTACAAATGCCAATAATGATTATTTCTGGGTAGTAGAATTATGATTCAAGCATTTCTCTTTGTTTTACTTTATTGGCAGTTTTTTGCTTTTCTGTATTTACTAATTTTTTTTACAGTGGATACACAATAAATGCATGACTTAAAAAAATTAATATGAATTGTAATAGACCTTATAACAAGAAAAGAGGCAGGAGATTGTGCGAGCAGGGAAGGCATGCAGGTGGAGAATAAGGGGAGAGGCAAGCATTTGTGATAGGAGCCTGAGAATGAGAATGTTGACACGAGAACCAATGTGTTTCCTGACGTTTGGAAACAGTAGAACTGTGTTCAAATTCAAGTTCCATATGACAAATATGGACAAGTTCCTCGACATCTCCAAGGCTGTCTAATTGTAAAATGGAGATATCCCCAAGGCATATTATAGAAACTGGATGAGATAGTTATGAAAAACAAGTAGCACCATGTTTCTCACAAAGGTAATGGCAAACAAATGATAAGTAGGCTGATATAGCATTTTATGACATGATAAATCCTTCACTTTTCATCAACACCAGTGCCTTCCTATACTCAGTCTGAAGTAACTGCCACCAATATTAGCCCAGGGAACGAAGCCCTAAATTATCTAGAGTCAGTGGTAGAGAATGCATCCATTCTCCCCAGGGTGCTATCTAAATCCAGAACACTAGATTAGTGTCTGCAAATAATTCCCATTTTCAATATTCATTTACATGAGCCATTGTCCCATTTATTTTAGAAAACAATTCATCTAACTAGTAAATATATATTGGTTTTGTGTGTGCTACTTTTACAGTGGGCCAGAATTAACTAACAGAATCAATGGCACATTGGTACCTTGGATCCCGGGGAGAATGGTTAACTTATGAGGCAAAAATTGAAGGTGCTAAAAAAATATTTTGGATACTTCTGAAAAGAAATTATTATGATGTATGAAGGAGAAGGTAGACGAGATGCCCTTGGAGTTCTTCCTAACTCTAAACATCCATGATTTCATGATTTTTATCTTAAAACATAATTAAGATTTTGTTTGTTTGTTTGTTTTTGTTTTTGAGACGGAGTCTCACTGTGTTACCAGGCTGGAGTGCAATGGCGCGATCTCGGCTCACCGCAAACTCTACCACCCTGTTCAAGCGATTCTCCTGCCTCAGCTTCCCGAGTAGCTGGGATTACAGTCACGCGCCAGTCACGTCTGGCTAATTTTTATATTGTTAGTAGAGACGGAGTTTCACCATGTTGACCATGATGGTCTTGATCTCTTGACCTTGTGATCCACCCACCTCGGCCTCCCAAAGTGCTGGGATTACAGGCATGAGCCACTGCGTCCAACCATGACTAACATTTTTAAACCATATGTCATAGATTTTAGTCGTCAAGTATATGTGTGTTAAATACGTCCTATTCATCATTAATTTTTGTGTTTCTCTTTCATTATGCGCTACTTTGTGCCTTTGAGAGTCTCCTTCTTCTATGCTTTTGTACATGACCAGCTCCCAGCTGACAAGTCTTTTTACTATGTTGACGTCTTCAATAATTGTCAAATTTTGCAGATGTATAAGTCATTATTTCTTCTTTGCAGTTTCTTTTCATATTCTCCTGATGTGTTTCTAACTGCTTGACTCTGAGCAATCTCATTTCCCTTATTTTCAAGTGCTTATGGGACTGAGTCAGAAATAACTGATAAATTATTGATGAACAAATTCTATTCAGATATTCACTTACTGTGTTGTTCATTGTTAAATTTAAAATACTTAAAGATGGTCTATATAGTTATGATTTTTTTCTTAGATATGAACAACATCCAAATAATAGAAATTAATGTTTCTTGCTTGATAAACTTCTTCACATTTAACATTTGGAGCCTTAAAATTTATTTTTGAAATACAAGAGTTACTTCTTTGGAGCTAGGGAAGTGAGAAGCATTGAATTTAGTAGCCAAATGCCAAAACATTATGTGAAAATCAAATTAGAAATAGGAGGATTTTCTTGTCTTTCAACAGCTGGTAGAGCCTCACCCCGAAGAAGTCTTGGCAGATTTTTATGCCAAGTCTACAATTAAGGAGGAAGAAATAATAAATACTGCCACAGCTCTCACACACACTATACACACATTCATGCACATATACATCCCGCACACTTCCTCTGCCTTCTAAGTGACTCAAATTTTCAAAAGGAAAAATGAATATGATAAGAGAGATCACATTATCTTCAAAGATACTAAGGAAAATTCTCATAACAACAAATTTAAGTATATAAATAAATTTATAAAAGAACATAATTTTAAATGCAATTAAATTAATGAGTGCTAGAGTGGCAGAGTCCAAAGATATAGTCCACTAACTGATTTAAGAAAGGAATTACCATGCTTTTTTTTCTTATTTTTTTCTTTCCCTCCACATGAACGCTCTGAAATCCATAGACTATATTATAATTGGTATTATAATTGGTATATACAAGCCCCTCTAGCTTTATATTATCTTATTTTCTTCTGTGTCCTCTAACCTCAATATTTTTCCTTCATATTTATAGGCTTCCACCCTAGTGCATCTAATATGTGGCCTTGGACATATGTGTACTATAGAAACACACATACGCTGGGGAAGTTTTTGTAATACCTTCTCTCTTCCTTAATCAACATTGTATGTCTTAGCTGATGTGTGGCAGATCAAAAGTGGCCACAAATTCATGGACACTCCTCCCACAAAGAGATAGATGCAAGTTCCTTACCTCAGTTCTGGGTGGGCTCTGTGAGAGCTTTGGCTAATAGAATATGGCAGAACTGACACTGTGTGTGTTTCAGAACCTGGGCCTTCAGAAACTGGCATTTTCTACTGCCTTAGATTGTCTTCTCTGGGAGTCCTGAAATACCATTTACGTAAGAAGTTTACCCAACCTGAAATGGCAATGCTGGGGAGGTCACATGTAGGCATTCCAGTTAACAGCCCCAGTTGGGTCTAATCTTGTAGCCATCTCTGCCAAGACACCAGGCATGTGAGTGAAGCTGTCTTGTGTGCTGCAGACCAAACTTTCCACTATTAAATACCAGGTAGTGACCCCATTTAATACTATGTTGAGTAAAGGCATCATCCAGGGGGTCCTCCCCAAATCCCTAACCCACAAAACTGTGAGATAATAAATCGTTGTTTTAAGTCACTAAGCTTTGGGGGTAGTTTGCTACTCAGCAACAGATAACCATGACAACATGCTACTTCAAGTATTGCTAGCTTATATTTTCTGACTGCTATAAAAGGTAGTTGTATATGTCTACTTTTATCCATGAGTTCTTTTTAATTTGCATCAATATAAGTATTACTCTCTGGATCTACTTTTTTAAAAATTCTACTCCCTTGTAAAGATACATCCATGTTGCTCTTGGAAAATCTAGTTCTTTGGTTCCAAGAATCTAATTCATTGTGCTAAAATTACAGCCATCGCATATTTCCATATCTCTAGAACCACAAACCATACCGTCACACATGCTTCTCTGTCACTCGATGTGAAAATTTATTTGGGATATATTCCAAGAAGTAGGACTGCTAGTGACAAGGTGCATGCACAATTCTTTTCACTTAATATTGCTACACAGCTCTTCATAATGATACAAGTTTATATCCATCATATTTACTGTTATTTAAAGAGTGCTGTGTTTCTTTTATCTTATTTTGTGTTTTCTATTTTCAATCTTTTTCTCATTTTCTGCCTTTCATTGACTAGATTAACTCTTCTTATGCTAATCTTAAAGTTATGTACTATCTTGTATTCTACTGGCAGTTATCATAACATTATCCAGCATTTGTTTACTAAGAACAAAATTCTCTTTAGCTAGTTTCAGTTAATGACAGAGTTCTAAATGTTTTATGGACTCACTAGGAGGACTGAGGAAACATTTGAACTACATTTTTAGAAATAATTCAAGGAAATTCTTACTCATTGTTTCTTCAAACACTTATTCCCTTCTATTTGTACATTTTTCCTCCTGTGATTCCTATTATTCAAGTATGAATAGTTTCTTAACCTATCAAGTCTTCTCTTATATTTTCCATTTCTGTCATTCCATAATGCCATTTGAATAGGTATGCCCATCAATTCTTGAAGCCTATACATTCATTTTCAGCTGTATCCATTTTGATATAAATCCCATATATTGGATTCTTTCAAATCTCACATTTTTCAAAACCAATTGGTCATTTTTATAAATGTTTGTTTCCTGCTTCATATTTACCAATGTCTACTCTTAGTCATTTAAAGATATTAAGTTTATTTTAAATCCTTGTTTTCTGTAATCCATTGTTTTTCTTGTGATATAAGCTCTCTGGTTTGTTGGCTTTCTCTTCCGTTGAACTCCTCAGATTGTTCTTATTTTCTCTGTATGCTTATATTTCCCTAGGGGTAGAAGCTTACAATAGCAAGTGTGGTAGGCAGACTGTAAGATGGCTGCCAGTGATTGACATCTGCCTCCAGTATTCTCACATTTATGTAACCTCCTCTCCTTGAGTGTGGGCTAGACCTAGCAACTTGTTTCTAGTGAGAATATGGCATGGGATATTCTCAGAATTGGATTATTTAGAAACTAAGTTGTGTCCTTTGTTGCTCTCTCACTTGCCCAATCTGATGGAAGTCATTTGTCAAGAGCTGAGCTTCCTTTTGGAGAGGCCACATGGCAGTGGACTGAGGAAGGCCTCTGATCAACAGCATGTGAGAAACTGAATTCTGCCAACAAACATGTGAAGGAGTTGGGAAGCACATCATCGCCGAGCTGAGCCTTCTCGTAAGCCCACAGCTGGTGCTGACACATTGATGACATACCTATGAGGGGTGTTAAGATGGAGCACTCAGCAAAGCCACACCCAAATTTATGATCCACAGAAACTGTGAGATAGTAAAAGTTTATCGTTTTAAGACACTAGGTTTTGGGGGTAATTTGTTACACAACAATAAATTACTGTTACAGCAGATGAAATATATCTCGTGAGAAGGTGCAAGCCTACACGCTATTTCCTACATGCCTGAGGGGAGACAGTCTCTGGGCTACACATACATATACATGTTAAAATATAGCCTCAGCTTCCTACCTTGCCATCCCTCTACTAAGTTACCTTTCCCTTTAGGAGGCCATCCAGTATTAATGCCTAGGGGAATACTTTTCCCTCATTCTTCTTCCTCAAGTACAATCATCTACTTATTGGGGTATGAGAGGTAAGAGGGGAACAGAGAACACTCACGTCTGAACTTACTGTTTTTCTGTCCTACCTCTGTCTTTTCTGTTTTCCACCTCATAGTGGTAGTAGGGCAGGCGCTGACCCACCCACAGAAATGTGAGCAAGAGAAATTCCCTTTTGTTCTTGCATTGGAATGATAGTTTGGCTAAGCATAGAACTCTAAGATCTAAATAGTTTTTCTTTAGCACCTTGGAGACTTTGTTTTCTAGCAACCTACATCACAGCCAAGAAGTCAGATGTGGGGTAGTTCTCCTTACTTTTAAGCAATCTCTTTTTCCCCTTGGAATCACAAAGATAAGTTTACTGTATCTTTTATTATTTATTCTTCTATATTTTCTCTATTCTCTCCTTCAGAAACTCTTAATATGAGAGAAATGTTCTTTTGGATCTATCCTCCATGTCTCTTAGACCATATAGTTGGTATTAGGTCAGAATTATTACTTATGTGGCAAGGTTGTAAAAGATAAGAGTTGGTACAATTTGTATGGAAATATCCATGTAATAACTAATAAAATTAAAACAAGCTTACAAGTAGCTCAAAAAATCACCCAAAAAAGCTAGTACGTAAGAACACACATACAGATAATGAAGGATTTTTGGTTGCAATAGCAAAGCCCATGAATTTTCACTAATGCAAGGATGGTTGAAAAAATTATGGCATCTACTATATATTCTATAGAATAATATGCACCTATAGAATGAATTACATTTAAATATTTATGAAATTATTTTCTTTAATATCTGTAAATATATTCAGTGAAATGTTATTGCTTTTAATTATTTTTAGGTAAGAAAAAATGGAAAGAACAAAGACTGTAGAGACGAATGTTCAAATAATAGACTTTGAGCTTTTCTGATGGAAAGCTCTTTATCTGGTGCTTTTGTGTCCCATTCTTGGAGGGATAAGGTTTTGGGCTATTTTCATAGATCTACAGAGCTGGGAGAAAAAAGTCCCTCCCAGATACTTATTAAAAATCCTGTTTCTACACCCTTCCTCAACAAACCCATTCAGTAGGTAATTCTTTCCCTGAGTTGACAATCCTCATTTCCCCAACAGCCAATTTCACAAATCGCTGCAGAAACCGATGATATCTAGGTTTCTGAGCAGTGCTGAGAAGATTAAACAATATTTAAATTTTATTAGACTGTCAAACACCTTCTTTTCACTGTCATTTTCCATATCAACTTGCTAAAATAGTTAGGACTGTTATTTTTTAGTATCCTGGAAACAACCAAAATGAGTGATTGAGGTTTATTGAGTCCACCTGAGAGCACACGTGGGAAAAATGCAAGCCTCAGAAGCATCTGTGGCTGTTTTTTTCCAAAGATGTTTTCAGGAGGTTTCATATTCATACACTTTCCTTAAAAAAGAAAAGGTAGCACTGAGACTTTGGCTAGTGCCCAGTAAATCTACATTTTATATAGAATAAGGTGAATATTTGAAGAGAAAGGGAGTAGAGGAAGGGGTGAAGAAAGATGAATCTCATTGTGTCTTTGTTCTGTACCTGGGAGGGTAAGCTTGCTTGAAAGATGCTGGCTTCTTTTTAGCGCTTAGGGGAAGAAAACCTAATGACCGTTAGTAAGAGAGGGGATATAATGAAGCTTATCTGATCTCCCATCCCTTCACAGACCTGAAATCAGCTTCCAAGATTTCTCTGGTGTTCTCCTGGCCAAGAGGGTATCCATTCTGTCGTTTGGGAAGCTTAGAATTTTGTTTTTATTTCCCACTGGTAAGCCCTGTCAAACTGGGGCTTAACATGAGTCTTACAAAGAACAAACAAGACAGTTTCAGAATGTCAATTTCTTGAAAAGTAACTCAAAAAGCATAAGAATGGAGATTTAGGAACTCTGCAGACCGTAAAAAAGCCATTTTAAATTTGGAGAACCTTTTATAACAACTCAGTTATATTTAACACTCTAATTTCAGAGAACAGAACGAGAAAAAAAATAGTCATATCTAGGATTGTGCTAATGTCAGAGGGATACTAAATATTGGCAGGGGTGGGAAATCATAAAATGCCAATGTGAGTTCATTTTAACTCTTTGGGTCAACCTAAGGGGAAAAAATGTATTTGAACAGAAACATTCCACTTAGAAGAATAACCCTTGCGGAAACAATTCCCTTGCTTGAAAATGAGTCCAGGAAGCACTTTGATAATGCTGATGAAAAGAGTCAAACTATAAAATATTTTAAAAGGTTTATCTGTAGTCAAATGTGAGTGATCATGGTCTGAGGCATAGTCTCAACAGGTCCTGAGAACCTGTGTCCAAGGCTGTTGGATTATAGCTTGATTTTATATGTTTTAGAAACATATTGGACATCAATCAGTATTCGTGACGTATATGTTGGTTCAGTCCAGAAAAAGGAGACAACTTTAAGTGGGAGTGGGGAGGGGGTTAGTGTAGGTGGGGTGGGACTTGCAGGTCACTGGTGGATTGAAAGATTTTCTGATTGGCAATTGGTTAAAAGAGTTTAGTTATTCTTTAAAAACCTGGAATTGGTAGAAAGGAATGTCTGGGTTAAGACGGAGGTTATAGAGACCAAGGTTCTTATTATGTAGATGAAGTCTCATAGGTGTACACCTTTAGAGACAATAGATGGCACATATTTCCTATTCAGACCTTTAAAACATGCTAGACTATCAGTTAATCTCTTCAGGATTGGGAGGGCCTGGCAGGGGAAAGATTTAGTTATGTTAATAGAGAGTCTTTACAGATGCAAGTTTTTGCCTACAGAAGATGGCTTTTCAGGGCCATTTCAAAATATGACAAAGCAGAATGTGTTGGGGTAAAATATTTTGATTTCCTTCTTTATCCCTTATGTGATGTTATGCCAGAATCAGCTTGGAATGTAAACCACATTATATAGGGTTACATAAAACCCATCTGATGAGATTTTTTGGTTTGTAGGGCATGACTCTCTAGGCCCCTTAGATAGGAATTTGAGCAAGAGAAGAAAAAAGGTCGGAGTTTAGTCCTTAAAACCCTACTCTTCTCCCTGGCATTCAAGTCCACAACAATATTTATTTCATCTGTCGGATACTTGGACTAAATGGAATTCACAAGATTGTTGAATTGTAGCCATATTTCTAAACAAACAACTGGTACCTTGGCAGGAAGATATAAACATTACGGAATTTTACATCCATCTTATTTGGGAGTTCCATTGAGACAAGAAGGGGTATCGTCTGCACCTGAGCTGATAGGCTTTCACATTTTTCCATTCTCCCAATAAAATGTAGCTGTTAGGTACTGATGAAGCTGAATAAGACACAGTTCCTAATCATGTGGAATGCCCAGTGTAAAAAAAAGAAAAAATAAGAAGAAGAATAACTAGCTGGGCTGGGCTTGGGCACACTTGTGGAGGGCATTTTAGATAATCCTTAGCTTGCCCATTTCACAACTGTCATTTCCTATAATCCTGTTCTTTCTGCTCTGCCCACATGAAAACCTGTACTTAGTTTGACCATCATCATCTTCTAGCATGGAGTAGAGCAGCAGCACAGGACAGACTGAAAATATTGGATCAACTCCAGAAATTTCTCCAGCTTTCCCTAGAAAATGGCATTCAGTGTTTTCCTGTGGAGGACCAATCTTAACTTCTGAAACTGCAGCTTCTGAGGTGGTAAATGGTGTCTCAGAAGTGTAGATCTAGAGCTGGATCCTAGCCTTTCACAGAGCAGCGATTGTATCTGGAACTTCTTCCTGCATCTGTTTTTCAATCCTAGTGGCTCTTGGAGTGATCAAAGCCACCAGAGCTCACATTTAGGAACCAGTTGATGACCATTTTTCACCCACTTAGATTAGAGTGATGACCCTAAACAAAAGAAGCTTCCAGAAGGCGAGAGGGGGATCATGACTTTACTGTGGTAAATCAAGTTTTCTGGCCTGGCCACCACTATTTCTTGTTAAAATGATTCTTGTGTCCAGCTTTAAAGGGAGCTTCATAATGCAGAAAGCAAAGGCCTCTGAAGCCAAGACATAGGAAACAAAAAGCTGAAGCAAATGCAGAGCAAAATTTTCTCTCCTTGCTTGCCAGTCATCCTTTTAAGTGTTGTTGCCACCCTTTATCTGTAAAGGCATCATCATTTTACAGCAATCTTGGTCTTTTCCCTTAGGCCCTTGCCTAGCTGCACAGCTTGAAGGATGTGATTCATCCAGAGTAGAAGGAGAAGCTAAAGCTCAGAGGTGTGTAGAGCAGTGTCCCTGGGCACATACCAAGGTCATATAGGGCTGGAACTTTGTTCTCATCCTCAGTCAACATTGCCTACTAAGATGAAAGAATACTTTTGTCATGTGGCCAGTGCCTGCTGTTTGAGCATAGCTTTACCTAAATTTTGCTCCTGAGGTGTGAGGAGATGAATCCTGTTCAATAAAGCCTCTGCCTTCCCCCTCAGTGGTACTTTTCATCCAACAGAAATACAACCTGTCTCTTAACTAGTCTCTGTGCTTCTCATCTTTCCCCCAGCACATTGATCTCACTTCTATACAGCAGCAGCCAGAATAATTTTTGTAAAGCACAGATCTCCTACTGCTTTTACTTCCTGCTTCTCCCCAAATGTTTAGCATATGATTTACATGGCCCTTTATAATCTGGGTCCCACTGACCTCTCTCCCCTCACGTCATTTTTTTCCCCACACTCCATGGTTGATATGGTTTGGCTCTGTATCTCCACCCAAATCTCATCTTGAATTGTAATCCCCATCATCGCCATGTGGCAAGGGAGAGATGGGTTGGGGGAGGTGATTGGGTCATGGGGGCAGTCTCTCCCATGCTATTCTCATGATAGTGGGTGAGTTATCACAAGAGCTGATGGTTTTAAAGTGTGACACTTCCCTGTTCTCACTCATACTCTCTTCTGCTGCCTTGTGAAGAAGGTGCCTGCTTTCCCTTCTGCCATGACTGTAAGTTTCCTGAGGCCTCCCCAGTCATGTGGAGCTGTGAGGCACTTAAATGTCTTTCCTTTATAAATTACCCAGTCTCATGTATTTCTGTATAGTAGCGTGAGAACGGACTAATACAGTAAATTGTTGCTGGGAGTGGGGCACTGCTGTAAACACGCCCGAAAATGTGGAAGCAACTTTGGAACTTGGTAATAGGCAGAAGTTGGAACAGTTTGGGGGTAGGGCTCAGAAGAAGACAGGAAGATGTGGAAATGTTTGGAACTTCCTAGAGACTTGTTAAATGGTTTTGACCGAAATACTGATAATGATGTGGACAATGATGTCTGGGCTAAGGTGGTCTCAGATGGAGATGAGGAAGTTCTTGGGAACTAGAGCAAAGGTCACTCTTGCTATGCTTTAGCAAAGAGACTGGCAGCATTTTGTGCCTGCCCTAGAGATCTGTGGAACTTTGAACTTGAGAGAGAGTATCTGAAATTGGAACATTTGTTTAAAAGGGAAGAAGAGCCTAAAAATTTGGAAAATTTGCAGCCTAATGATGTGATAAAAATGAAAAAAACATTTTCTGGGGAGAAATTCAAGCCTGCTGCAGAAATTTGCATAAGTAATGAGGAGTCAAATGTTAATCCGCAAACTGATGGGGAAAATATCTCCAGGGAATGTCAGAGATCTTGGTGGCAGCTGCTCTCATTATAGACCCAGAGGCCTAAGTGGGAAAAATGCTTTTGTGGGCCAGGTCCAGGGTCCCCCTGCTCTATGCAGCCTCAGGACTTGGTGCCCTGTGTCCCAGCTACTCTAGCTCTAGCCATGGCTAAAAGGGGCCAAGGTACAGCTCGATTGTTGCAAGATCAGAGGGTGCAAGCCCCAAGCCTTCATGGCTTCCACATGGTATTGGGCCTTTGGGTGCACAAAGAAATCAAGAACTGAGGTTTGGGAACCTCCACCTAGATTTCAGAGGATGTATGAAAATGTCTGGATTTCCAGGCAGAAGTTTGCTGCAGGGCCAAAGACCTCACGGAGCATCTCTGCTAGGAAAGTACAAAGGGGAAATACGAGTTGGGAACCCCCTACACAGAGTCCCCACTGGGGCACTGCCTAGTGGAAGAGGGCCACCAGTCTCCAGCCCCCAGAATGGTAGATCCACCAATAGCTTTCACTGTGCACTTAGAAAAGCCTCAGACACTTAACACCAGCCAGGAAAGGAGCTGCCCAAGGCTGTGGGAGCCCACCCCTGGCATCAGCATGCCCTGGATGTAAGACATGGAGTTAAAGGAGATTATTTTGGAGCTTCAGGATTTAGTGACTGCTCTGCTGGATTTCAACTTGCATGGAGCCTATAGCCCCCTTTTTTTTTCTGGCTAGTTTCTCCCATTTGGAATGGGTGTAATTATCCACAGCCTGTATCCTTATTTTATCTTGGAAGTAACTAACTTGGTTTTTATTTTAACTATTCATAGGCAGAAGGGACTTGCCTTGTCTCAGATGAGACTTTGGACTGTGGACTTTCGGGTTAATGCTGGAATGAGTTAAGACTTTGGGGGACTGCTGGGAAAGCATGATTCTGTTTTGAAATGTGGGGATGTGAGATTTGGAAGGGGCCAGGGACAAATGATATGGTTTGGCTCTGTGTCCCCACCCAAATCTCATCTTGAATTATAATCCCCATAATCCCTATGTGTCAAGAAAGGGACCAGATGGGAGGTGATTGGATCATGGGGACAATTTTCCCCATGCTGTTCTCATGATGGTGAGTGAGGTATCATGAGAGCTGATGGTTTTAAAATGTGACACTTGCTGGTTCTTGCTCACACTCTCTCCTGCTGCCTTGTGAAGGGGCCTGATTCCCCTTCTACTATGACTGTAAATTTCCTGAGGCCTCCCCAGACATGTGAAACTGTGAATCAATTAAACCTCTTTCCTTTAGACATTACCCAGTCTTGGGTATTTCTTTTAGCAGTGTGAGAACAGACGAATACAGTGGTCCATCCACAGGGGACTTCTGTGTTTCCAGCTGATCCAGAATCTCACCTTCTGACCATCACTGGGCCCTTCCCTCTACCTGGAACACTCTTCCCTCTGCCTGACCAGCTCCTTGGCCCCTTTCCATTAAGGCCTTCCTAGGCCCTCCTTGGGCACCTAGGCTAGGTTGGCACCTCTTATCTTGTCTTCCATCCTACCTGTTATATCTTCCATCCCTGATGTCATCATCCTCTGTTTAAATTACTTGCATAATCATAGAGTATCCTTGTTAGACTCTGAGGTCTGGGAGAGCAATCTGTGGCCCCAGTCCCTTGTTGCAGGCCCCAGTGCTTAGCATGCTACTGGGTGCATAGTAGGTGACCAGCAAACATATAAACAAACAAAGAAGTGTGCTGTTGGAGAAGGAGCCAAACTCATAGGTTTCTTCTATCAGAGAGTACAGTAATCATCCTGAAGCTGTGTGGAAAGTCTGGGTTGGTATTGGCATGACCCATTTCTGCCAAATGCCTGGAAGAACACTATAAGGAAAGCTGATAATTAAGATATATTTGTAGCAATGTCAGACTCAAGACCAAGAACTCCCTTCCCAACTTTGTAGCATTTCTTCTTTTTTTTTTTTGTATAATAATGACTTATTTTTAGTTATCAAGTAAGATGAATTGGTTCTCCAAATACTGTGTTATCTCATTAGAAAGCTCATCTTGGTGGTCAAAGGATGCTTTGGCCTCAGGCTAAAAACAGGCCCATCTCTGGAAGTTCTCCTCTCCTGAAGACCTATAGGAGAGGAAGAGGCTCCTTAACAACTTTGGATGGGTTGGCAAGTGGAATCCCTTCCCCTTCCCCACCTGCTGGGTCTCCTATGGATCTGTTTGAACTTTACTAAATAATTATATGGGGCTTTTTCCTTGATGGTTCTTTTTGGAGTCCATGAATCGGTGAAGAGTTGATCCTTATGTTCCATTATCACCAAATTTCCATCGAAGTTCTACTATGCTCAGGGCACTGGGGATGACCGAGACAGACAAGGATCCCTTTTGGCCTGAGCTCACGTGCTGGTGGAGGGTGAGAGACATTATCCAAATAAGTAATTTAAAAGAATAGATGACTTCAAGGAGTGCTATGCAGAAAATAAGAAAGGTGATATGGGGAAAAAAACCCAAGAAGTGCTATTTACATATTACTAGGAAATCAGCAAGAATCCCTCTATTATAACTGAGATTATAATGGCTGATACCTTCTTATTTCTACCTTTCTTGATTTTCTGCTGTGGAGTGAAAACCTGAAATTATTTTCTAGAATCCTGTTTTCCTGAAGGCATAAATTATTAAGTGTGAGAAGAGAAAAACAATAGAATTAAATTGCTAAAATGAGGCCCCTATTCAGTCCCATTGTAAGAGAAGAATCTTGAATATTGGAAACACATGATTGGACATCTAATGTAAAAGAAGATGTCCCACGTGGCATAGAGTTAATTGGGGTGTAACTGTCAATTGAATGACTTTATAAAACTCCCTCAAAGGAGTGATGCCTTACTCAGTTAGGTTTTCACCATAAAGTAGGGACAGCTGCACTAAGTTCTTTTTCTCATAGGAAGGAAAAAGAATAATACAGGGCAAAGCATCCCTGGTCTAAACTTAGAGGCACCAAGGACTGGTGCAAAAAAAAAAAAAAAAAAAAAAAAAAGAGAGAGAGAGAGAGTTAGATGTCTTGTTCTCACAGAAATCTGTCATTTTCAACAGACCTGATATGTTTTGTGGATAGAAACCTAATCCTCATCAATTTCCACCTGAACCACATAAGAGAAAGAAAGAAAGAAGTCTCATTTCCAAGAGGATTCTCCTATTATGCTGACTACCTGAACTGTGGGTGACTCCAAGTAGCTATAATCATAAATCAACTTAATTTGAATTATCATTAGTATTCACCCTTCAAAAATAAATATAACATAACCATTGTCTGCCATTAGAAATTTTTAGGAAGAAGTGATTAACTTCTAAAATAATCAAACCATTCAATTCAATCACGTGTGAAAGAAATATTTATTGTCTACTATGTGCCAAGCAACATAACTTCAGTAGAAACTATTCTTAAGGATTCCTAGAATATTGTACTCAGGATAGTGACAATCTGGATTAATGATTATTATTAAACTTTTACCTATGGTATGAGGAAACCTATGGGCCACTTTTCAGAACAATACATATATGTTGTATTGGGTTGAATGATGTCCCCCACAAAAGATATATCCAAGTTCTAACCTCCAGTACCTGTGAATATAACTTTGTTTGGAAATAAAATCTTTGCAGATAAAATTAACTTAAGGATATTGAGATGAGGTTATCCTGGATTTAAGGGCCATAAATCCAATAACAAGTGTCCACAAAAGAGACCACAAAGGAGAAGGAACAGAGACACAGAGAAAAGCATCATGAAAAGATGGAGGCAGAGATTGAAAGTGTGCTGCCACAAGCCAGGAAACATGAAGGACTGCTAAAAGCCACCAGAAGCTACAAGAGAGGCATGGATTTGATTCTCCTTTGAAGCTTCCAGAAGGAATCAACCCTGCCAGTACCTTGATTTCAGACTCCTGGCCTCCAGCACTGTGAAAGAATAAATTTTTGTGGTTTTTAATCTGCCTAGTGTGGCAATTTGTTATAGCTGGCCCAGGAAACAAACATAACGCTCTTACATGCATCATTTCGCATAATATTTCAAACTCTCTGCATGGACTCCCCAAGGGTCCGTGAAGTGTAAGTTAAACAGATCTGAATTAGAAATGTCCAGGCAACTGTGGTCAACGCAGTGAGGGGACTGAGGGAAAACTTGTAATTTGTGACAAACATCAACCAGGAATACTTAGCCTGCAGAGGAGGTGAGAGACATGATGACTTTCCTCAAATGTTTGGAAAACTATTAAATCTATGTGTCCTCACAGATGGGTGGACATATAATTTGTCATCTAAAATAGGGCATTGTAGAGAGTTAGAGGGGGCGGTATTAACTTGTTGTAGGGACAAAAAGCTTATATAAACAAAGACTGTCCCAGGAAAACTAGGTCATATGATCACTCTCCACACAGGAGAAAACCAGTGTCAAAGGATGGGACAGAGAAAAAGGACAGACATAATTTGGCTCAAAACAAGGAAGAACTCTGAAAGAAAATAATCCAACACCTCACCAGACCTGTTTTAGTAGAAAGTGGAGAATAATTTGGCAGAGAATTTTAGAGGTGCAGCATTTTACATTCAAGGAGACCTCTAAAGTCATTTCCTATTCTAACATTCTATGTTCTATCATTCTACTCCAAATTCGAATTTAACCATTTTCAACACATACTTCTGGAATGATAAAGTATTGACTTTGGAGTCCCTCAAGAACCAATTTTTAATTCAGGTTCTGTTAATTTTCAGTTATATGATATTAGTAAATATATTTAGTTTTATTGAGTACAGTAATATCTATTTCAAAGGGTGATTGTGAGGTTTAAATAATGTATGAAAATTTTCAGCACAATATCTGATACATAATAGATGAACAATAAATTAAAATTCTTTTACCCTAGTAAGTCCCAAGCATATAAGTATAGGTTTTGTTATTTTTTTTATTGAGTAAATTAATGCAAATGAGTTCTTTAGAGATTATTATTGCTTAGGTTTTTTAGACCTTTGGAAGTAGAAAATGATGTTTTTCATATACGTTTGAGGGGAAAGGGTAAGAAGGAAGAGAAAGAAGAAGAAAGGAAAGAATAGAACATAATAATGAACAAATGAATGAATGAGAGATGAAAGGAAGAAAGAAGGGAGAGAGGGAGGAGGGAGGAAGGAGGGGAATTAGGGAGGGTAGGAAAGAAAAGAAACAAGAAAAAAGTTCATAGTGATCCTTTTGTTACATGGAGGACAACTGCGCCATGAAGATTTTAACTGGCGTCAAAGGCATGTAATCTGATTCAGGGTGAAGTGTATAACTAATGTCCTTCAGAAACCTTGTGACAATTTCTGTAATGTTCTGGAATAGATTAATATGTGAATGCCTCAGATACTGTGCAATAGTTTGTCCTCAGCTAAAATAAGACATAAATGCTTTGGGTACAATTTATTCTAGTTATCTGAAATATGTTTTTAGCAACTTAAATTTCTATCAACAAGTCTTTAGTGAGTCTACTGCTTTTAAGGGTTCTAATCAAGACAATAGTTATAGGGGGCATAGATAATAACATTTGTCCTAGTTTTCAGGGTTCTCATGAGGATCAGATATGATAATAGAGTGAAAAAGCCTTAAAACCTTAATTGCTATAGAGTGGAAAATTCTATTAATAATAACGAGAGTCAATAATGACAACAATTCTGGTGAAAAAAGTCAGGTGTCCTTGGCGGCAGGGAAACGAAGTGTACACTTCTGACCCATGGGCATGTGGAGAATCCAGCTCTTTTTGAAATATAGGGCACCTGCAGAACACATGGACTAACTTTGAACATAATTCCAAAGTGGTAAACAAAATGTCTGCCAATTTGAAAGAGACAAAGACATTGGGGATTTCAAGTACATGAAGTACAGAACCCTAAAGGCAGACCATTTTCAAGAAGCAGCATGTCAAGTATTGGTGACCTGCACCAGGCTTGCTAAAGGCTGCAAGATGATATCGCGAATTGCGCAGATGACCACAAATGCCCAGGGCACTGTGGCACTTTCCCAACTTTGTTAACTGGCACTGACCTCCTTAGGTTTATCCTTCCCATGGACCATGCTCTTAAAGGCAGAATAATTTACCAGAAGGTTAAATTGTACATGTTCTGCTTCTATATTTCTTCCCCCTTTATTGCAGGCAGCCAGGCTTTGTAATTATGGTCTTAAGGATTTGATCAGAGCCAAACAGAAGCAGTGAAATGTCAACAGGTCTTTCTACCTTTTATTTAAAACAAGATTTCTAGAAAAAAAATATATATATGGTCTTGCTCTGTTGCCCAGGCTGGAGTGTAGTTGCATGATTTTGGCTCACTGTAGCCTTGACCTCTCAGGTTCAATCCTCCCACCTCAGCCTCCTAAGTAGCTGGAACAGCAAGCACATGCCTAGCTAATTTTGTTTATTATTTGTAGAGATGAGGTCTCACTATGTTGCCCAGGCTGGTCTCCAGCTCCTGGGCTCAAGTGGTCTTCCCAACTCAACCTTCTAAAGTGCTGGGATTATAGGTATGAGCCACTACACCCAGCCTGACCTCTGACTTCTTTTAAAGTCATGACCCTACTTGAGTATTTTACTCAATCTCATGTTCCTTGAAGTGTGATCCATTAAAATATTGTCCTTACCTGTCCTTTTACTTCCAATAGAATGTAGCTGTCTCAGTATGGCATATTCCAGCACGGAGACAGCTGCTTAAGGAGAACTTTTTTTTTCTCAAAAAAGTCTACTCTCCACTTCCACATTTCCGATGATGAGAGAATGAATGAACATGAGACTGAACTTACTAAAATGCTTGAATCCCTATTTATTTAGATTTTTATGTAGAAATTTCACACTTTTTCAGGACGCAGCTCAGACATTCCCTTCCCAGTCTTCCTTTATTTCCTAATACTAAGTTAGGAGATCCCTGTTTGTTGTTCTGTGGAACCTTGTGGCTACACCTATCATGACTCTTACCATCATATGCAATTGCCTGTTTGTTTCTCACCTTCTCTGTCTTCCCACAGAATTGTGTGCATCCCAGGGGCAGGGGCTGTGTCTTAACTCTGAAACCTGTAGGTAGTGTCTTATAAACAAATAAATATAACATTGTGACTGCTGATACTTCTGAGAGATTATCGACTCATGGATTGGAGTTGTGAGAAAAAGACTCTTCACCAAATGGATCTAGAAAGAATTCCTGTCACAAATAGCCTCTCAATTTGAGGGAATGATACTTATCTTTTTGCCTAACTTGAAAACCAAGGAGAGACTTGAGAAGGAAATATATACCAAACTTAGTAAATATTCAAAGGAGAAAAAGATAAAATAGCAACAGGAGAAGGAGAAGTATATACAATATTATTCTCATGATTTTAATTTGACTTTCTTTAAACATAAACACAAAATTACAACTTAAAACTCCAAAGTAGTTAATAAAATTATTTGTAGCACTTCATCTGTCATGCCACCAATGGAATATAATTAATCTAAAAACTTTTATAGAAGACCCAAGTGAAAATATCATATTTTCCCAGTGTGAAGTTCAGATTTTCAATGAAATTGAATATAGGACAAATAAAGTCTGGGAATTAAATTTTTTAAATCAGAATTTAATAATCATCTAGAGCATAATTTTTCATTGCTTATTTTTATGGAATGTTTAGTTCTTATATATTATGGATTTTTCAAGGTCTTTGTATTGGCATTCACATGTTACATGGATATATTTTTCCCTTTCAACACGAGTGAACTATAAAAGGAAACCTTATGCTCTTCAGCAACTGATTATAACACCACATTTGCTGCTATTGTTAAAATTGTTCATTTTCACAGCATTATATAAAAAAATGTGATCCAGGATGAAACCTGGCTTACAAAGTCACAACTCACAAGTGAATTTTAAACAGTCTAGAAGAATCTATTCATTTGTTTATAACATGCAATTTTATGAATCAAATATAGACATGATAATTTTAGATACCTTTTACAGTTGCATCACCAACAAATGGTTTGTTTAAAAATATAGCTGTGATTTAAAAAGGACATGTGCTACCACAATATTTTAACACTCCTTTCCTTGTGAGCTAGATGGGGACAGAAAAAAAAGCAGTCCTTTCTTGTTTTCCCCAGAAAAACAGACATCCTCCATTTCTACCTTTTTGTTTGTGAACCTTAAACTATTGCCTAGGCCAATAGTTTTCAACTTTTCTTATGGTAATCTAAACCATTTTTTAAAGTACGTTTTTTTGCAGAACCATCGCCCATACAAAACATGAAAGAAGAACTGCTGTGGTTGAGGCAGCGGATTTGAATCCCTGCAGGAATAGCTGCCTCTGTCTCATTATCCCCATCCTCCTCCTGTGGCCTCTGAAGAGAATATAAACCTGGAGCCCTGTTGCTCCAGGGTAGTCCCGGTTTACACCAGTTGTTCTGGCATAGTTATAAATAGCTTCCCCTTTCACCTTTATTAACTGCATGGCTATCATACCTCTGAGGCACTGCTACATAACTAAACTGCTTACAGAACGCAGATGAAAACCGCTGGTCTAGAGCCAATCTAGAGGTCAGGTGACTCCTCTCCTCATGCATCAGGCAGTAGCTACACGTTCTGCCAGCAAAACCAATTCAACCAGGCTATCTTACATTCTAGACAAATTTGGCTACCCAGTAAGCAAAATAGAGTTTGTGCAAAACAAAAATCCATTTCTTTCCCTACCAATGTACTCTTGTATTCAGTGTTTCTGCCAATCTTACCAATTCCGTAGTCCTTAAAGCCAAAACTCCAGTTAATTTTTAATTCTCTTTCCTCTTTATGCCAAAAATGCATTTAGTTGTCAACTTCTATCAATTCTATCCCCAAATGTCTCTCCTATGTGCTTTTTAACCTCCACTGTCACTGTTATTTCTCTAATGAAGTCCATGTTTGTTCACACATTGGTGGGCCAAGGCAAAAGCCCGTGCACCTTTTAATTCCTACTTCAAACATCTCTTCATCAATGTCCCTCCTTGATATTTACCATCATCCCCACAAACTTTTCCCAGTTTCTCTCTGCTTGAAGGAATCTCTTTGTCCTGTGAACATTATTAGCACTTTATCCACACCTCACTTATGACTCACGCAATTTTCCACTTTCAATTATAAGTATTGTCATGTTTTGTTTCCTCTGTTAGCTTATCGGTTCTTTAAAGGCGAGATGTGTAATTAACTTTGGTGTTTTGAATAACATCTTGTACTTTGGACCTCTATGAGTATTTGTCAAATGAATAAATAATTGGATGGATGAACAAATACATACAAAGATATAAGTTGCTTCAATGTATTCATTGCTTCAGCCTTTACAATCTGACAAGAATTATGATACACTATTCACTATCTTCCCCATTCCAAACAAAAAAATCTACTTCATTGTCCTGAGCGCAAACTGCCTTCTGCGATCCTTTTCACAAGTGACCTACATACAGTGCTTTCCCCCTTACCTTCTGCTACTTTTATATGCCCTCCAGGTTTTCAAAATTCAATTCACAATTAAGTTTCTCTTCACCACTAGCCTAATTAGATAGCCCTGCTGAGCAACATTGTTACGCTATATCATTTAACCGTCCCTATTCCCTGGTACCACCAACTTTAAATCATGCAAGTAACACAAAGAACAGGTAAAACTAATTCATAGTTGTCTATACCATGCATTTCTCCCAGACTTTTCTAATATTTCACAATTTTTTAGTATTTACTATGTACCAGGTACTGTTCTGAGAGTTTTATCTGTAACGACCCATTAATTTTCAGAGTCACCATAAAGCAGGTCATATCCTTCTGTTAAAAATTAGGAAACTGAGGCCAAGGAAGACCAGGCAAATAAGAATAACTGGACTTCAAATACAGGTAGTATTAATATGGTGTCAGCTTCTATGCTTATCGCTAGTACATATTTCTGCTTCTCAGAGCTTTGAACATGCTATGCCTGATATCCTGAGGTTAATCATACGGTGTAATAAAAAGCCTTTAAAGTTACTCGAGGTCAAAGTCTACATCTGCTACCCCATAGCTCTGAGACCTGAAACAAGATACAAGATACGTAACTGAACTCTGTTTTCTTATTTCTAATATTGGGAAAATTCTAGTGCTATGAAAATGGAATGAGTTTTATTTCATCAAAAAAAAAAATCCAGCAAAAACAATATATGGTGGGTGTTTAATAATACACAACGTAAATCAGAGTGGGGATTGGTAATACGAGGATGATTCCAACAGAACCAAGGTGCCGATCGTGTTGTCGTCATGCTTGCCATATGGTCCTCAGCCATCAACAGAAGGAGGCCAGGTGGTATGATGATTGAGAGCCTGGGCTCCAGAGTCAGTCTTTCTGAGTCTAAACCCCAGATCTATAAAATACAAGTTGTATGAAATTGAGTACATTTCCTAATCTCATTAAGCTTCAATGTCTTCAACTGTTAAATAAGAAAAATAATAGCACCTATATCATAAGGCCATTGTGAAGATTTGATGAGTTGAAATCATAAACAAGCTATAGTGCATAGGAAGCTGTGATTACTAACTAACTAGAATTTTTTAACACCTCAGCTCAAATTGCCAGAATAGCTCCTGAGTGGTTCTCAAGCATGTAGGAATTTTCTTTTACAATCCTGTACTTCATTGCAAGGATCATTGTGGTAAGCTAAGCAGAAGACTTTTTATGTATTTATGTATTTATTTATTTATTTTAGAGGCAAGATCTTGCTCTGTCACTCAGGCTGCACTGCAGTGGCACGATTACAGCTCACTGTAGCCTCTAACTCATGGGCTCAATCAATCCTCCCACCTCAGCCCCCTAAGTATCTGGGACTACAGTTGTGTGCCACTATGCCCAGTTAATTTTTTAAAAATTTCTGTAGAGACCAGTTCTTTCTATGTTGTCTAGGCTGATCTTAAACTGCTGGGCTCAAGTAATCTTCCCACTTTGGCCCTCCAAAGTACTGGGATTACAGGTTTGAGCCACTGCACGTGGCTGGTAAGCACAATTCCAGATGACTTAGTCCTTAGTGTCCTATTGTTACTCCTGTGATTATGTTACCTTACATGGCAAAAGGGCTTTGGGAGATGTAATTAGGAAAGGTTATCTAAGTGGGATAATCTAATTACATGAATCCTTTAAAGCACAGAGTTTTCTCAGGCTGGTGGTAGAATAGAATGTCAAAAAGATTGGAAGCACAAGAAGGACTCATTGCTGTACTGCTGCCCTGGAAGTTGGAGGGAGCTATAAGAGAGGGAATGTGGGTGACTTCTAAGAGCAGAAAGTAAACCCCAGATGACAACCAGGAAGGAAACAAGACCTTAGTCCTACAGCTGCAAGTAATTGAAGTCAGTCAAATCCTAAATGAACTTGGAAGCAGATTCTTCTTCCAAGCCTCAAGACAAGAGCCCAACCCAACTGACAGATAAAGGTCAAGCTGACCTTGACTTCCTCCTTATATGACACTGAGCAGAGAATCCTGTGACCCTGTGCTGAATTCTGTCTTACAAAACTGTGAGATAATAAATGGGTATTTTTTAAGCTACTAAGTTATTTCTGTTACTATGCAGAAATAGAAAACTAATAAAATAATTTTTCTAAATGATTGTTCATCATGTCAATGGATTCTGATTATTTTAACCTGCTGTACAAGACCTTCCAAGGTCTTACTCCAATCTAATCTTTCTGACTGTATCTCACATTCGTTAGTTGCTTCCAGGTAAAAGTCACTCTCATCAGGAGACAATTAACTGATTTTACACTGTGCCTTTCATTTTCCAACCTCCTGCTCTTATTAATTGTTCTCAGTCACCAACGCATACTTCCTCTCTACTTCTCAATTCCTTTGCGCTTTCCATTTAGCATCTCTCCATGTGTCTTAAATTCTCATGTAGGGGGAATGGCAGACTCCATGCTTTAACATTTTCCATTTCTGGTCCTTTTACAATGGGTTTCCTGATTCCTGATGGTGAGAAGGTTTGATAATGAAGATATTGATGAGCACATTGATAAGAGCAATCTTACAGAAATGACAATAACAATAACAGCAATAGCACAACACAGCATTTTATTAAATACCTAGAATGTCCCAAGCTCTGTGTTAAATACTTTACATGCTTTCTTTTACTTCCTTTCATCAATCCTATTAGACAGCTTTAAATAGCCCCAGTTTGTAGATTCCGAAAGATGGTTTAAATGACTTGCCTCAAATTATATAGGTAGCAAAGAATACACATTCATCTATTTGACTCAAAAACTACTTTTGCTGGATTTTAGTCTTATGTTGTTTCAAATGCTAGGAGATACTGAGGACTTTGGGATTCTGAACTCATATGGTGCCTTGGACAATGACATTGTTTTCAGTTAAAAATTTAATCAAAATTTATTTGCAATCTACTTGTGCCAGGTACTGTGTAAGGCACCAGAAGCATAAAGAAGAATGAATAAGCTGACGCATCTTGAGGAGTTCACCGTCAAGGTAGGATTTCTTGAGAAAAGGAATCCCTTAAAGGGAAGAGTAAGACTGTCAAAGGCAAGGGGTGTTCCATTAAGAGGAGACAGAGTATGAAATGCTATAAAAGGCCTGATGAGCTTAGGAAACAATGAGTATTAGGGTGAAGATGCAGACAACCAAGCAGTGAAAGAGGTGAGAGGCTGGAGAGGCACAGTGGTCAAACTTAGAGGGCAGAGTACACATACTCAACAATTATACGCAGCACAGAGGCAGTTGATTAGACTTGAACAAGATTGGTAATATTAATAAGAATAGATAGCACTCATTGCATTGTCACTTCCTGGCACTGAAGCAAGAGCTTTACATATATGTTATATTTTCTAATCTTTCTAATTATCCTATACGGCAATATTTTAAGCCCATTTTTACAAATGAGGAAAGTAAAGTTTTGAGAGATTAATCTATTTGCCCCATTGAAAGCTACTAATTGGTTGATTTAAAATTCAAACCCTGATTTCCCTGAAACCAAAGCTCACATTCTTAACTGCTACATTTGATCAGGTACCATTGGTAAATTGGAAATTGTAGGTTAGGCTGTGTTTTAGAATTAGAAGGACTCATTAGCTAATTGAATAGTTTTGTTTACTTATGTGTTATAAAGTAATTATAAACACATGTTCACTCACCTAAAGGTTTATGTTCTTATGATATTATGGCAGCAGTGTGAGAGAGAGAATTTGTTTTCCATTTGGATTTAGAAGGGTGAATTTGAAATTCTTGGTCTTCATAATTTTTTATTATCTTGAATCACTTAAAGATACTCTTTAAAAAGTTCTTTCAGGTGATTTATCTTAAAACCTTATTGGCACATCTGCATACCTTGAGTCTTAAATATGCATATTTCTATGAAGTCCTCAGATATGAGAGACACACCCTTCTACAGTAACTTACTGGTTCTGAGGAAAATGATAACATAAACATTGAGTTTAAACATTTACTCTTTCCAAAACTTGGAGAATAAAGTGTTCCTATCTTATCGAAAATATTTCAGATGTCACAGGTTTTCTTTCCTTTACCAGATTACAGAAATCATATCATATCTCAAATATTGTTTATTAGTTGTCCCAATGTTTAGAAAACCTTTAAATGTGAAAGGAACACAGCTAGAGGCTTCATTAGGAGGTAATTCCTACCAATGGCGAGTTGGCCATCTAGATGGGAAAATGCCATGTATTATAAAAAATAAAACCAAAGCATTATTACATGATCAATACAAAATGAAATAATTAATGCTGTCAGAATTGAGAGGAAGAAGAGATTTGGCAGTAATTCATAAAAGAGAAGGAGCAGCATATGATCTGAGTCTTCAAAGAAGGATCAGATTTTAATGATTTCTGTTGAAAAGAGGAAAGAGAACTTTTAAAGGAAGATGATTAAGCATCAGCAATGGCAAAAAGATTAGGACACGGTTAATCTTTTTCTAGATAAAGATGGAAGACCAGCTATCTGGAGATGGAAGATTGTCTAGAAAAGGAGATGTTACTATTTTGGCAATCACCTATGTGTTTAAAACTCTAATGAAAGCTATGAACTCACTTCAGAAAACTATACAAATGCAAATACACTAAATTATCCCATTGTACCAACACAATTACTGTCAGTATGGGGGTACATATCGCTTAGACCATATCTAGTTATGGATATATAGGTGCATTTCTACAAATCCATCTATTAGTTTTATGTGTGTATATTTATGTGTATCTGTGAAGATGTCTCCTCCTTCCCACAAGGACTGATATTTGGTCATTTACAGCAGCAGATTCAAGTGCAGAGACTGATGACATTCCTTTTGAAACCAAAGATGCTGTTATATTCAGATTTATTTTATTAGAGTAGGTGTTTGTTGCTTCGAATATCTGAATATCTTTCTGGAATAAAACCAGCTTTTTTCTTAATTATATGTAAGTAAAACTACATACTCACACTAAAAATTTTAAACAATATATAAAAGTCTAAGAAGAAATGTGAAAAATCAGGTGAAATTCCAACAAGAATGGAGGGGCTGCTGAGCAGCCCAGTAACATAATTAATGCAGTCATCCAATTTAGTAGTGCTGTGTGAGTTAAATTGGAAAAGAAAAAGCCTAGAAACCAGGAAATCAGTTAGACAACCATGCAATCATCTGACAAATAACTAAGGCCACGAGGAAAACTCACCAGCAGTGACAGTCAGAGCCAAGTTGTGTTGAGCAACTAATTTGTGCAAAGCAGACACACTCTGAAGAAATAAAAAAGACATGACCTGTGTGCTCTAGGAGCTCAATTTAGTGGAATAGACCAGTTCTAGCATAATTGAGGTTCACAAAACATGGCCAGGGAATTTGTGTGAATAAGACTAATTCCTGGTACATGTCCTTTTCCACCTTCATGCTGTGTTGGGAAACATTTCAAATTCACATTTTAGATTTAGGGTTAGGGGATATGTGGTAGGCAAAAGAGACTCATTATATCAAGCCTATAGTTGTACCAACGTTTAGAAAATCTTTAAATTAACATAAATCATTTCATTTTGAAATGCAAAGACACAGGTTTGTACAAAAAGAAATGTTCCAGGGGTATAGGTACCTGAGGGTGGATGTAGTCTCTTTAAAAGGTAAATTCTCAGAAAACATTTATCTCTACTAAAAATACAGAAAAATAAATTAGCTGGGTGTGGTGGTAGGCAGCTGTAGTCCCAGCTACTAGGGAGGCTGAGGCAGGAGAATGGCATGAACCCGGGAGGCAGAGCTTGCAGTGAGCCGAGATCGTGCTACTGCACTCAGCCTGGGTGACAGAGCAAGACCCAGTCTCAAAAAAAAAAAAAAAAAAAAAAAAATTATCCCTTGATGGCTGTCTGGCCAGAAAGGTCAGACTTGGGTAACATTTGTTAATGATTATTTAAGTGCCAGAATTATTTTGGAATGTGCCTAAAGCTAATTTTCAAAGCAGGAGTGAAATATGAGATTCATTGAGAAGATAACAATTATGTGAAAACAAAAGGGAAAAATAATGAGTGAGACAGAAAATATACAATTCTACAAGTAGCTGCGGTTTTTTTTTCCCCTATTATTTTAGTTTCTGATTATCTGGAATATTTTCCAATGAATTCACCTTTTTGTATTAACAAGCAACATAAAATAGTGCATTCATTTTATTATCTGTGCATTTGTCTGACAAAAATTAACTATAATGACATGTCAAACATAGTACAATTAGAAATGAAAAGTTAAATTGATAGTATTACTGTGACTTTATTTTTATTTTATTATAATGTACTTTTCAAACAAATTAGGACAATATAAGGAGGGAATATGGAAAACAAAACTTTGAGAATGCACACATGATTAAATCATTTCATACTAAAATCTGCATCTGATTCTTCCACAACTATTGAGGCTAGATCACTTTCTAATGTCGCTATTCTAATAATATATGTAATATATATAAATCATACAAGATATGCAAATAAGTATTAATATATGATTTATTTATGGCAACTTATATAGATTTTATATTGAACTGGCACTGCATATTCCCCATTCTAATTTCACTAACACTAGCTAAGTCTTTTTAATAATCTAAACACAACTTCTAAGCTGGGAGGGGCTGCAATTCATTTTCTGATTCAATTCCAAAGTTCCTTTCAGAGTAATAAAAACATTTTCTAAGGAAACAGAGGATGACCTTGCTTCATTATTTAAGTAGCTCAGCCTCTGTTTTTTTTCCAAGCTTACCATGGAGTTGGCTTCAAGGACACTTTTTTTCATAAAGGTTTTTCGAGAAGGAATGATTTCACCATGGAAATTGTCAAGCTTGATTCTTTCCCAGAGACATTACTCTGAGCTAGATATTAGGAAGAAGGGGCCCAAATAGAGAACTCTTCAAGGACATACCTAGATTTAGATCTAGATCCACATCTGGTCTTTCTTAGGAAAAGACTTTGCTTTGAAAGTAATTCAGAGAGACACAAAAAATTTAAAAGCAGTTATAGATATCTTTCAGTGTCAAAAATACTGAGATAATAAATCACTACAATCAATTCAGAAAAAGATGAAATTGGGTGTCATTACATTATATTTTTAATTTTAATTTTGTTTTAGTTTTATTCTGGTGAAGACATATGGCTCACTAAATCATATAAAGTAAATATGCTAAAGTTATGTTGAAAGCAAATGGTCAAATAGTATGTGAGGAAAAGATTAGAATACACGTATAATTTCTCCATCTCGTCCCAAGTTGATGGATTACAATACATCATCCAAATTCTGTTCTAAGTTTCAAAAATGAAAAGATTATGGGTAAATTTAGAGCATAAATGTATATAAAAAAGAGCTTTTGTCATATGATTAAAAACAAAATGTCAGTGTAGATTGGGTCTGCATTCTACACAATGCAACTCAATTATTTGGGTCAGATGTTCATTTTAACTCAAGTGCCTCCAAATCCCAACTCTTTTTCATTTTTAAAAAAGAATTAAACTACATAGCCCTAAATTCCGTCTATTTCTTTTTGGAACTATGGTAAGAACCTTGATTATTTTTTCACCTAGAATGCTCCAATTGCATTTTAGTTTATCTCTCTTTCTAGGTTTTATCACCTCGGTCCACCACCCTCCTCACAATTTGACCATGCAATTTTCTCTTTCTTTCTTCTTTCTTTCCTTCTTTCTTTCTTTCTTCCTTCCTTCCTTCCTTTCTTCCTTCCTTCCTTCCTTCCTTCCTTCCTTCCTTCCTTCCTTCCTTTTTCTTTCTTTCTTTCTTTCTTTCTTTCTTTCTTTCTTTCTTTCTTTCTTTCTTTCTTTCTTTCTTTCTTTCTTTCTTTCTTTCTTTCTTTTTCTTT